>NC_084578.2:2955000-3015000 GCF_033978685.3 Nerophis lumbriciformis | reverse complement strand
ATTTCTATTAAATAGGCTTTACTTTGCATTTTAATTAACGTGAGATTATTTTTTGTATTTAGAAATAATAGTAACAACTTTTTTCTTCTTTTTTTTTTTCTCCAACATTTGTGGCACTGGCATGGCGCCCCCTGATGGACGGCGCCCTTAGCATTTGCCTATACGGCCTATGCCACGGGCCGGCCCTGCTTGAAGGTAGAAAAGAACTATAGAAGTATAACCTATTTATTTAATGGATATGCAAGATTTGTTGGTGATTAATCACAGGAGTTCACTTTGACGGAGCCAATCATTTTATGGCCTCAGACATATTTTCTTGCGGGCTGATGTTTTTTCCCCCGGTTGTCTATTTTTGCCCGCCATGTGTGCTCGGCGGGGAGCAGGCTGAGTCGCCTCCTTCCTTCCGCATGCATGGCCGTGTGAGAAAGATTCCATACTCCTCACGAGGGGCCGCTGGCTTTTGGGAAGTGTTTGTGTGAAAAACACTCACGCGAGCCCCGTCTCCTCGGCCCCACGCCAACGCCGCCATTTCGGGCGCCCGACGTTTTCCCGGGCGCACGCAAAAGGGAGAGCGGTGCGTCTCGGCGAGGCGGCGGCAGGAGCAACGTATGCGCCGCCCGCCGGACACGTCGCCGGCGGCGGCTCGGGGGCTTGGGCGTTCGGCGCAGGTTTGGCGTGTTTGTGTTTGCGGGATGGCGGCAGCTCGCGTGATGAGAACAAAGCAGGAGAGCATGAGAGAAAATCCCTCAATGCCGGCCCTGAAATATGCAGGAGGCCCACGCACGCAGAAGCAAGTAAGGTAAATGTATGAATTATGGAGGCAGAAAGTCTGCTTGAAAAGGAGGGAGAGATCTCCCACATGAGGCCCGCAACTTTATTGCACGACAAGGGCCCGCGCTCTTGCTAAATAGTGAGCCGGCAGCTTTCCCATAGGAGGACCACGTGGAGGTCTGCTGGCAAAATAAAGGCCCGTAGGGCGTGCACACATTAGAGGATCAAATAGTCTTTATATTTTTCATTTGTGTCTTTGTTACAAAACCTTTTCTGGACACTGAAATGATGTCATTGAGTTTTAAGCGTGTAAATATTTTAACTTTAATTTTTTTAAATATTTGTGAGCATAATATGTGTGTTTAAAAAAGTGTTTTGTTCAAATACAGTACTTCGAAATTCAGTGCTTAGAAATTAATTGCAGAAAAATTCAGTGCCGGAAGTGAGTCTTGGGTTTAAAAAACAACAAATATTTTTACACTGAATTTTTTTTTTTGCACTGAATTTTTTGCACTGATTTTTTTCTGCTCTAAATTTTTTTTGCGCACATTTTTTTTTGCACTGAATTATATTGCACACATTTTTTTGGACTGATTTTTTTTGTGCACACATTTTTTTGCACTGAATGTTTTTGCACTGAATTTGTTTTGCACTGAATTTTTTGCACACATTTTTTCTGCACTGGTATTTTTTTGCGCAAAATTTTCTTGCACTAAATGTTTTTGAACTGAATTTTTTTTGCACTGAATTTTTTTGCACTGATTATCTCTGCACTGAATTTTTTTTTTCACTGACTTTTTTGCACTGAATTATTTGCACTGATATATTTCTGCACGACATTTTTTTGCACATATTTGTTTCCACTAAATTTATTTTCACAAAATTTTTTCACAGATTTTTTCTGCACTGATTTATTTTTGCATAAATTTTTTTGCACAAAACGTTTTCGAAATAAATGTTTTTGCACCGAAATGTTTTTGCTCTGAATTTTTTTCACTTATTTTTTCTTCACTGAATTTTTTTGCACTCATTTGTTTTGCACTAAATGTTTCTGCACTGAATGTTTTTGCACTGAATTATTTTTTGCACTACATTTTTTGCAGACATTTTCTCTGCACTGATTTTTTTTTTTTCACTATTTTTTTTTGCACTGAATGCTTTAGCGCTGAATTATATTGCACACATTTTTGTGCACTGGTTTTTTTGTGCACTGAATTTTTTTGGCACACATTTTTTTGCGCTGAATGTTTTTGCACTGAATATGTTTTGCACTGAATTTTTTGCACACATTTTTTCTGCACTGGTATTTTTTTGCACTAAATGTTTTTGCATTGAATTTTTTGCACTGATTTTTTCTGCACTGAATTTTTTTTCACTGACTTTTTTTCACTGAATTATTTGCAGTGATATTTTTCTGCACAACATTTTTTTGCACATATTTGTTTCCACTCAATTTATTTTCACATAATTTTTTCACTGATTTTTTCTGCACAAAACGTTTTCGAAATAAATGTTTTTGCACTGAAATGTTTTTGCTCTGAATTTTTTTCACTTATTTTTTCTTCACTGAATTTTTTTGCACTCATTTGTTTTGCACTAAATGTTTCTTCACTGAATGTGTTTGGACTGAATTATTTTTTGCACTACATTTTTTGCAGACATTTTCTCTGCACTGATTTTTTTTTGCACTTTTTTTTGCACTGAATGTTTTTGCACTGAATTTTTGTGCACTATTTTTTTTTTGCACTGAATGCTTCTGCTCCAAATGATTTTGCACTGAATTGTATGACACTGTATTTTAACCAAATCAATTTCTAAACACTCATATTGTTTAGATATGTTATTCAATGAAATTGTCAGCATAATTTAATGTGAAAAAAATGTAAGTTCACCAAACTCACACATAAAAACTACATCAATTCAGTGTTCAAAAAGATTTCATAATTAGTAAATTACTAATTTTGATATAATGACATGCTGGTTTTTTTTGATGAATTTCTGTAAAATATTGATGTCATATCAAGACGGGATTTATTATATATATGTATAACATTATTAATTTAATATCATGATCATGTGAAAATATTTATGAAGGAATGCATTTTCATAAAAGTGTGTTTTAGTTAGTTGTTTTTGTTTGCATTTTACAATTTGTCTTATTCTTCCTCCAAAACAAACAGCTTATCAAACACGTTTATGTATTTTATAGTCCAGGATCACATTTGTTTTGCTTAAAATAACATCATTTTATACATTTTGTTTTTTTGTTAAATTAAAATATATAATAATACATGCATTATTGTTTTAGTGTAATATTGATAATATGGCATACTGTATTTATTTGTTCATTTATTGGGACATCTTGATACCACACTCAAGAGAGGATGTATTATGAAATAATACGCAGAAACAAATAATGACAGATCAACAAAACAAATAATGAAACGTGAAAATATTTATAAAGAAATGCATTTGCACAAGTTGTTCATATATATATTTTTTTGTGTTTGTATTTTTAAAAGTTTTTCTTATTCTTTCCCCAAAACCAAACAGATGTATCAAACATGTCTGTTTACATTGTAGTCTGAGATTGCAACTTGTAGCTTTGTTTAAATTAATATCATTTTATACAATGTGTTTATATATATATATATATATATATATATATATATATAAACAAGCTGTATAAAATTATATTAATTTTAATATCAATTAATATCATTTTATACAATGTGTTTATATATATATATATATATATATATATATATATATATATATATATATATATATATATATATATATATATATACATAAACAAGCTGTATAAAGTGATATTAATTTTAATATCAATTAATATCATTTTATACAATGTGTTTATATATATATATATATATATATATATATATATATATATATATATATATATATATATATATATATATATATATATATATATATAAACAAGCTGTATAAAATTATATTAATTTTATACAGCTTAAAATTTAAAGTTTAAAATTAATATCATTTTATACAAAGTGTTTATATATATATATATATATATATATATATATATATATATATATATATATATAAACAAGCTGTATAAAATGATATTAATTTTATACAGCTTAAAATTTAAAGTTTAAAATTAAAATCATTTTATACAATGTGTTTATATATATATATATATAAACAAGCTGTATAAAATGATATTAATTTTAAACAAAACAAATTTTATGTATTTATTAATATATATATATATATATATATATATATATATATATGTATATATATATATATATATATAAACAAGCTGTATAAAATGATATTAATTTTATACAGCTTAAAATTTAAAGTTTAAAATTAATATCATTTTATACAATGTGTTTATATATATATATATATATATATATATATATATATATATATATATATATATATATATATATATATATATATATATATATATAAACAAGCTGTATAAAATGATATTAATTTTAAACAAAACAAATTTTATGTATTTATTAATATATATATATATATATATATATATATATAAAAAAAAATATATATATATATAACAAAACATTTTTAAAAACTGCCAATTTAACCCTCATCAATGTTGATGAGCATTTTTATCATTATTTTCATTATTATTATTACAGTATATAATATGTATTTCTGTATTTTTGTAAACTAAATTGTTTTAGCCTTCATTTATTCATGAAGGCTATTCAGGTGCTTCAGCTGACACGTTTTCAGAGCATTTTATTGAATTTCCGAGCATATTTGTCGGCAAAGTGGTATATGGATGTGTTCACTCGACTGACATCAAACCACTAAACACAACAAAGTACCTTTTTTATAACGTTGCCTTCAACTTTCACCTCATCGGGACCTATTAAATTATAATATTAAATATTTCATGGTATTTATTTGTTTTTAAAGCTCTATATGAAACTGTTCAACTCTGGTGTGTTTTTTATTTTCACAATATTACAAATGTTCACTGTTTCATGATGACAAAAAAAAAAAGTACTTATTGAGATTTAATTCTACTTTATTGAGTATTTAGGTTTTTTTGCAAGCTTACCCTTAGTTTGCGTGTGTGTTTTTTTGTTTTGTTTTTTTTTTAAAGTTGCGTAACTGGAAAAGTATTTTGAAGTCATCTCTCACAATCACACGATGAGGTTCATGTCAGACTAGCAAATGACGTCGCCGCTTTCCTTTTAGGCTCTCACAAGCAATGTGTTCTTTGGGCGTGTGTGCGTGATCGGGGGGGCGCAGAGCGCATGCGCACTCAACAAACTTCCTGGAATCTTTTTTTTTTATTAATTTTTTTTTAAAATGTGCACCGAAGCGGGACTAACAAGTCGGCGCACGCTCTGGCGTTTGCACCGTCATCTCTGGTCGGATGTCGCCTGTCCTCGCACGGCGAGCATATTCACATCCTCACAATTGGCATGGCGACAAAGCGCGGCACCCGGCGCTTTATTGGCACGCCACTTTTGACGTGTCTATATGTCAACAATTAAAGAAATAATAATTGAAGCAACAACCACACCCAACTCAAATTAACTTCACAAATAGGAAGAGGCAACATCACACAGCAAACAACACGCATACACACTACTACTACTACGAGGGAATAATGAACAACGACGTTTAATCAGTGTTGGGTTCTGACGTTGATTTGACCTTTGAAATGTGGTCATTTCCCCAACCAATCATTTACAACACAAATACGACGTTGAAACAACATGCTTTTTGACGACGTTTAATCAATGTTGCTGTCACGACTAGGACTGAGGCGTGGTTTGTTCTCCCGAGGTGCAAAAGGTTTTGACCATACTTGGCGTGAAGGGGTGTACATGATCTATTTAAACACTATAACTACAAAAAAAAAAAAGGATCTAACAAAAGGCGCGCACAAGGGCGGAAGTACAAAACTTGACTATAAACACAAAACTTGCACAAAGGCAGAAACTATGAACAATTAAACAAAACTTGCAAACTATGGCATGAATAAAGAAAACTTACTTGGATGAAAAAACGGCATGAAAAAGCAGGGTGTGTGCAGAGTATAAATGCGGGATGTCACCAGAAAGACAAACTGAAAACAATGAACCTAAATACTACAGACATGATTAACGGAAACAGGTGCGTGACTCAAAACGTGAAACGGGTGCGTGACGTGACAGGTGAAAACTAATGGTTGCTATGGTGACAAAACAAAACAAAAGTGCACCAAAAGTCCAAAAACAAAACCGAACATGACTAAAACAAAACATGATCACACAGACATGACAGTTGCGTTCTGACGTTGATTTGACCATTGAATTTTGGTCATTTTCCCAAACAATACTCTACAACACAAAATACAATGTTGAAACAACATGCTTTTTGACGACGTTTAATCAATGTTGCTGTCACGACTAGGACTGAGGCGTGGTTTGTTCTCCCGAGGTGCAAAAGATTTGGACCATACGTGGCGTGAAGGGGTGTACATGATTTATTTAAACACTATAACTACAAAAAAAAAAAGGATCAAACAAAACTTGACTATAAACACAAAAACTTGCACAAAGGCAGAAACTATGAACAATTAAACAAAACTTGCAAACTATGGCATGAATAAAGAAAACTTACTTGGATGGAAAAAAAACGGCATGAAAAAGCGCAGCAAGGGTCATAAGGGTGTGTGGAGAGCATAAATGTGGGGATGTCACCAGAAAGACAAACTGAAAACAATGAACTTAAATACTACAGACATGATTAACGGAAACAGGTGCGTGACTCAAAACGTGAAACGGGTGCGTGACATGACAGGTGAAAACTAATGGTTGCTATGGTGACAAAACAAAACAAAAGTGCACAAAAAGTCCCAAAACAAAACCGAACATGACTAAAACAAAACATGATCACACAGACATGACAGTTGCGTTCTGACGTTGATTTGATCATTGAAATGTGGTCATTTCCCCAACCAATCATTTGCAACACAAATACAACGTTGAAACAACATGCTTTTTGACGACGTTTAATCAATGTTGCTGTCACGACTAGGACTGAGGCGTGGTTTGTTCTCCCGAGGTGCAAAAGATTTGGACCATACGTGGCGTGAAGGGGTGTACATGATTTATTTAAACACTAAAAGGATCAAACAAAAGGCGCGCACAAGGGCGGAAGTACAAAACTTGACTATAAACACAAAACTTGCACAAAGGCAGAAACTATGAACAATTAAACAAAACTTGCAAACTATGGCATGAATAAAGAAAACTTACTTGGATGGAAAAAAACGGCATGAAAAAGCGCAGCAAGGGTCATAAGGGTGTGTGCAGAGTATAAATATGGGGATGTCACCAGAAAGACAAACTGAAAACAATGAACTTAAATACTACAGACGTGATTAACGGAAACAGGTGCGTGACTCAAAACATGAAACGGGTGCGTGATGTGACAGGTGAAAACTAATGGTTGCTATGGTGACAAAACAAAACAAAAGTGCACAAAAAGTCCCAAAACAAAACCGAACATGACTAAAACAAAACATGATCACACAGACATGACAGTTGCGTTCTGACGTTGATTTGACCATTGAATTTTGGTCATTTTCCCAACCAAATATTCTACGACACAAATGGGATGGAGGCGTGGTTGGGGGCGTGGCTAAAAGGGGAGGAGTATATTTACAGCTAGAATTCACCAAGTCAAGTATTTCATATATATATATATATATATATATATATATAAGAAATACTTGACGTTCAGTGAATTCTAGCTATATATATATATATAGTACTGTACTCAGTGGCCAAGTGGTTAGAGTGTCCGCCCTGAGATCGGTAGGTTGTGAGTTCAAACCCCGGCCGAGTCATACCAAAGACTATAGAAATGGGACCCATTACCTCCCTGCTTGGCACTCAGCATCAAGGGTTGGAATTGGGGGTTAAAGGGTGATGGGTCAAATGCAGAGAATAATCTCGCCACACCTAGTGTGTGTGTGTGACAATCATTGGTACTTTAACTTTAACTTTATATATATATATATATATATATATATATATATATATATATATATATATATATATATATATATATATATATATATATATATATATATATATATATATATATATATATATATATTTATTTATTTTATTATATATATGTATATATTTTTTTTTTTATTATTATATATATATATACATATATATATATATATATATATATATATATATATATAAATACTTGAATTTCAGTGTTCATTTATTTACACATATACACACACATAACACTCATCTACTCATTGTTGAGTTAAGGGTTGAATTGCCCATCCTTGTTCTATTCTCTGTCACTATTTTTCTAACCATGCTGAACACCCTCTCTGATGATGCATTGCTGTGTGGCACGCACAAAAGTGCTTTCATCAAATGCACTAGATGGCAGTATTGTCCTGTTTAAGAGTGTCACAACATTGCCGTTTACGGCAGACGAACTGCTTTACGGTAGACAAAAAAGTGACTGCTGTTGTTGTGTGTTGTTGCCGCGCTGGGAGGACGTTAATGAAACTGCCTAACAATAAACCCACATAAGAAACCAAGAACTCGCCCTCCATCATTCTATAGTTATAACGTGATTGTGGCAGGTAAGCTTTTTTATATATGTGGAGGACCTGAGTCCGCCTGAATTTCGGGAGATTTTCGGGAGAAAATTCGTCCCGGGAGGTTTTCGGGAGAAGCGCTGAATTTCGAGAGTCTCCCGGAAAATCCGGGAGGGTTGGCAAGTATGCCTTACTCTGTACCTTTCGCTTGGCCCGTGCCATAAACCGTTTGATTGCCAAACAGAATCGCCATTGCGACACCCAGTGGACACGTTTAGAACAGCGGCTTCTTTCATTAAAAATGGCATCTCATTTTTTCATACCTGGCAAAACCCTGCTGGCGGCCGTGACCCGTCTGTTCCAGCGACCTTTTTCATGGGTGCAAGTTGCAAAATATTTGTTTGCTATATGAAAGGCGGTGAATTATTCAGCAGCGACTTAATAATGCAGAGAAGTGAGGGCGAGACCGAAGAGGCGCTATCTGCGCCCGCCTGCAGCTACAGAACACGCCATATGTATCAGCCTGATTGTTTCTAATTGGCAGGCAAACCTTCCCTTCCTCTCCTCGCAGCCCGACACCGCACATCCTTCTGTGTTTGCATCATCCTGTCTATTCTTTGCATCAAGCAATATTTCCTGTTTTTTACCCCCCGACCGTGAGCCAGAAGTTGCCACGATGCCAAAACAATAAACATAACTCTTTGATGCGCTAATGATCTTCAAGCACGTCTGCTTGACATGTCGGATGCAAAGAAAGAAAACAACAATGGCTACACATGCACTGCAAAAAGTCAGTGTTCAGAAACAAGAAAAAAAAATACAAAAATGAGGGGTATTTTACTTGAACTAAGCAAAATTATCTGCCAATAGAACAAGAAAATGTGGCTTGTCAAGACTTTCCAAAACAAGTAAAATTAAAGCTGCAAGCAGCATTGGTCGGGCCCGCGTATTTGGCAGGTGCTAGTCCTAAGTGTCCCAATACTTTTGTCCAGTTGTAGTCCTAAGTGTCCCAATACTTTAGTCCAGTGTAAGCGTCCCAATACTTAAGGCCAGTGTAAGTGTCCCAATACTTTTGTCAAGTGGTAGTCCTAAGAGTCCCAATACTTTTGTTTACGTTTAGTCCGAAGTGTCCCAATACTTTTGTCCAGTTCTAGTCCTAAGTGTCCCAATACTTTTGTCCAGTTTTAGTCCTAAGTGTCCCAATAATTTTGTCAAGTTGTAGTCCTAAGTGTCCCAATACTTTTGTCCAGTGTAGGTGTCCCAATACTTTTGTCCAGTGGTAATCCTAAGTGTCCCAATACTTTTGTCCAGTTGTAGTCCTAAAAGTCCCAATACTTTTGTCCAGTGTAAGTGTCCAAATACTTTTGTCCAGTGTAAGTGTCCCAATACTTTTGTCCAGTGGTAGTCCTCTGAGTTCCAATACTTTTGTCAAGTTTTAGTCCCAAGTGTCCCAATACTTTTGTCAAGTTTTAGTCCCAAGTGTCCCAAAACTTTTGGCCAGTTTTAGTCCTAAGTGTCCCAATACTTTTGTCCAGTGTTAGTCCTAAGTGTCCCAATACTTATGTCAAGTTTTAGTCCCAAATATCCCAATAAGTTTGTCCAGTGTAAGTGTCCTAATACTTTAGTCCAGTGGTAGTCTTACGTGTCCCAATACTTTAGTCTACTTTTGGTGCGAAGTGCCCCAATACTTTTGTCCAGAATACGTCGTAAGTGTCCCAATACTTTTGTCCAGTTTTAGTCTTAAGTGTCCCAATACTTATGTCAAGTTGTAGTCAAGTGTCCCAATACTTTAGTCAAGTTTTAGTCCCAAGTGGCCCAATACTTTTGTCAAGTTGTAGTCCTAAGTGTCCCAAAACTTTTGTCCAGTTTTAGTCCTTAGTGTCCCAAAACGTTTGTTCAGTTTTAGTCCTAAGTGTCCCAATACTTTTGTCAAGTTGTAGTCCTAAAAGTCCCAATACTTTTGTCCAGTGTAAGTGTCCAAATACTTTTGTCCAGTGTAAGTGTCCCAATACTTTTGTCCAGTGGTAGTCCTCTGAGTTCCAATACTTTTGTCAAGTTTTAGTCCCAAGTGGCCCAATACTTTTGTCAAGTGTTAGTCCTAAGTGTCCCAATATTTTTGTCCCGGTGTAGTCGTAAGTGCCCAAAACTTTTGTCAAGTTTTAGTCCCAAGTGTCCCAATACTTTTGTCAAGTTTTAGTCCCAAGTGTCCCAAAACTTTTGGCCAGTTTTAGTCCTAAGTGTCCCAATACTTTTGTCCAGTGTTAGTCCTAAGTGTCCCAAAACATTAGTCCAGTTGTAGTTGTAAGTGTCCCAATACTTTTGTCAAATTTAGTCCTAAGTGTCCCAATACTTTTGTCCAGTGGTAGTCCTAAGTGTCCCAATACTTTTGGCAGGTTTTAGTCCCAAGTGTCCCAAAATGTTGTCCAGTTTTAGTCCTAAGTGTCCCAATACTTTTGTCAAGTAGTAGTCCTAAGTGTCCCATACTTTTGTCCAGTGTAAGTGTCCCAATACTCTTGTCCAGTGGTAGTCCGAAGTGTCCCAATACTTTTGTCTAGTTTTAGTCCGAAGTGACCCAATACTTTTGTCCAGTTGTAGTCCTAAGTGTCCCAATACTTTAGTCCAGTGTAAGCGTCCCAATACTTAAGGCCAGTGTAAGTGTCCCAATACTTTTGTCAAGTGGTAGTCCTAAGAGTCCCAATACTTTTGTTTACGTTTAGTCCGAAGTGTCCCAAAACTTTTGTCCAGTTCTAGTCCTAAGTGTCCCAATACTTTTGTCAAGTTGTAGTCCTAAGTGTCCCAATACTTTTGTCCAGTTTTAGTCCTAAGTGTCCCAATAATTTTGTCAAGTTGTAGTCCTAAGTGTCCCAATACTTTTGTCCAGTGTAGGTGTCCCAATACTTTTGTCCAGTGGTAGTCCTAAGTGTCCCAATACTTTTGTCCAGTTTTAGTCCTAAGTGGCCCAATACTTTTGTCCAGTTTTAGTCCTAAGTGTCCCAATAATTTTGTCAAGTTGTAGTCCTAAGTGTCCCAATTCTTTTGTCCAGTGTAGGTGTCCCAATACTTTTGTCCAGTGGTAGTCCTAAGTGTCCCAATACTTTTGTCCAGTTTTAGTCCTAAGTGTCCCAATACTTTTGTCCAGTTTTAGTCGTAAGTGTCCCAATAATTTTGTCAAGTTGTAGTCCTAAGTGTCCCAATACTTTTGTCCAGTGTAGGTGTCCCAATACTTTTGTCCAGTGGTAGTCCTAAGTTCGGATGCAAAGAAAGAAAACAACAATGGCTACACATGCGCTGCAAAAAGTCAGTGTTCAGAAACAAGAAAAAAAAATACAAAAATGAGGGGTATTTTACTTGAACTAAGCAAAATTATCTGCCAATAGAACAAGAAAATTTGGCTCGTCAAGACTTTCCAAAACAAGTAAAATTAGCTAAACTCAATGAACGGAAACATGGAAAACGACTTCCGGAGGGCTTCGAAGCGATTCTGGACCACCATCCGCCGCCTCAGGAAGGGGAAGCAGTGCACTATCAACACCGTGTATGGCGAGGATGGTGTTCTGCTGACCTCGACTGCGGATGTTGTGGATCGGTGGAGAGAATACTTCGAAGACCTCCTCAATCCCACCAACACGTCTTCCTATGAGGAAGCAGTGCCTGGGGAATCTGTGGTGGGCTCTTCTATTTCTGGGGCTGAGGTTGCTGAGGTAGTTAAAAAGCTCCTCGGTGGCAAGGCCCCGGGGGTGGATGAGATCCGCCCGGAGTTCCTTAAGGCTCTGGATGCTGTGGGGCTGTCTTGGTTGACAAGACTCTGCAGCATCGCGTGGACATCGGGGGCGGTACCTCTGGATTGGCAGACCGGGGTGGTGGTTCCTCTCTTTAAGAAGGGGAACCGGAGGGTGTGTTCTAACTATCGTGGGATCACACTCCTCAGCCTTCCCGGTAAGGTCTATTCAGGTGTACTGGAGAGGAAGCTACGCCGGATAGTCCAACCTCGGATTCAGGAGAAACAGTGTGGTTTTCGTCCTGGTCGTGGAACTGTGGACCAGCTCTATACTCTGGGCAGGGTCCTTGAGGGTGCATGGAAGTTTGCCCAACCAGTCTACATGTGTTTTGTGGACTTGGAGAAGGCATTCGACCGTGTCCCTCGGGAAGTCCTGTGGGGAGTGCTCAGAGAGTATGGGGTATCGGACTGTCTGATTTTGGTGGTCCGCTCCCTGTATGATCAGTGTCAGAGCTTGGTCCGCATTGCCGGCAGTAAGTCGGACACATTTCCAGTGAGGGTTGGACTCCGCCAAGGCTGCCCTTTGTCACCCATTCTGTTCATAACTTTTATGGACAGAATTTCTAGGCGCAGTCAAGGCGTTGAGGGGATCTGGTTTGGTGGCTGCAGGATTAGGTCTCTGCTTTTTGCAGATGATGTGGTCCTGATGGCTTCATCTGGCCAGGATCTCCAGCTCTCGCTGGATCGGTTCGAAGCCGAGTGTGAAGTGACTGGGATGAGAATCAGCACCTCCAAGTCCGAGTCCATGGTTCTTGCCCGGAAAAGGGTGGAATGCCATCTTCGGGTTGGGGAGGAGACCCTGCCCCAAGTGGAGGAGTTCAAGTACCTCAGAGTCTTGTTCACTAGTGAGGGAAGAGTGGATCGTGAGATCGACAGGCGGATCGGTGCGGCGTCTTCAGTAATGCGGACGCTGTATCGATCCGTTGTGGTGAAGAAGGAGCTGAGCCGGAAGGCAAAGCTCTCAATTTACCGGTTGATCTACGTTCCCATCCTCACCTATGGTCATGAGCTTTGGGTTATGACCGAAAGGACAAGATCACGGGTACAAGCGGCCGAAATGAGTTTCTTCCGCCGGGTGGCGGGTCTCTCCCTTAGAGATAGGGTGAGAAGCTCTGTCATCCGGGGGGAGCTCAAAGTAAAGCCGCTGCTCCTCCACATGGAGAGGAGCCAGATGAGGTGGTTCGGGCATCTGGTCAGGATGCCACCCGATCGCCTCCCTAGGGAGGTGTTTAGGGCACGTCCGACCGGTAGGAGGCCACGGGGAAGACCCAGGACACGTTGGGAAGACTATGTCTCCCGGCTGGCCTGGGAACGCCTCGGGATCCCCCGGGAGGAGCTGGACGAAGTGGCTGGGGAGAGGGAAGTCTGGGCTTCCCTGCTTAGGCTGCTGCCCCCGCGACCCGACCTCGGATAAGCGGAAGAAGATGGATGGATGGATGGATGAACCCAAAAATATCTTAAAATAAGTATATTCTCACTAATAACAAGTGCACTTTTCTTGGTAGAAAAAAAAGAGACATTTTTGCTCAATATGTTGAAAAATATTCTTGAATGAAGTAAATGCTAGTGCCATTATCTTGACATAATGATATTACATTTCTTGAAACCAGCAAACTTATACTAAAAACTCATTTATTGTTCTTAATGGAAAGGCAACAATCCATCTTCTTCCGCTTATCCGAGGTCGGGTCGCGGGGGCAGCAGCCTAAGCAGGGAAGCCCAGACTTCCCTCTCCCCAGCCACTTCGTCCAGCTCCTCACGGGGGATCCCGAGGCGTTCCCAGGCCAGCCGGGAGACATAGTCTTCCCAACGTGTCCTGGGTCTTCCCCGCGGCCTCCTACCGGTCGGACGTGCCCTAAACACCTCCCGAGGGAGGCGATCGGGTGGCATCCTGACCAGATGCCCGAACCACCTCATCTGGCTCCTCTCCATGTGGAGGAGCAGCGGCTTTACTTTGAGCTCCCCCCGGATGGCAGAGCTTCTCACCCTATCTCTAAGGGAGAGACCCGCCACCCGGCGGAGGAAACTCATTTGGGCCGCTTGTACCCGTGATCTTGTCCTTTCGGTCATAACCCAAAGCTCATGACCATAGGTGAGGATGGGAACGTAGATCGACCGGTAAATATATATATATATATATATATATATATATATATATATATATATATATATATATATATATATATATATATATATATATATATATATATATATATATATATATATATATATGTATATATATATAGCTAGAATTCACTGAAAGTCTAGTGGTCAAGTATTTCTTATATATGTATGTATAAGAAATACTTGACTACTTGACTATATATATATGTATATATATATATATATATATATATATATATATATATATATATATATATATATATATATATAAGAAATCCTTGACTACTTGACTTTCAGTGAATTCTAGCTATATATATATATATATATATATATATATATATATATATATATATATATATATATATATATATAAGAAATACTTGACTACTTCACTTTCAGTGAATTCTAGCTATATCTATGTATATATATATATATATATATATATATTTATTTTATTATATATATATATATATATATATATAATAAAAAAAAATATATATATATATAATAAAATAAATATATATATATATATATATAATAAAATATATATATATATATATATATATATATATATATATATATATAGCTAGAATTCACTGAAAGTCAAGTAGTCAAGTATTTCTTATATATATATATATATATATATATAAGAAATACTTGACTACTTGACTATATGTATATATATATATATATATATAAGAAATCCTTGACTACTTGACTTTCAGTGAATTCTAGCTATATATAAGAAATACTTGACTACTTCACTTTCAGTGAATTCTAGCTATATATATATATATATATATATATATATACATATATATATATATATATATATTTATTTTATTATATATATATATAATAAAATATATATATATATATAATAAAATAAATATATATATATATATATATATATATAATAAAATATATATATATATATATATATATATATATATATATATATATATATATATATATATATAGCTAGAATTCACTGAAAGTCAAGTAGTCAAGTATTTCTTATATATATATATATATATATATATATATATATATATATATATATATATATATATATATATATATATATATATGAAATACTTGACTCTGGGAATTCTAGCTGTAAATATACTCCTCCCCTCTTAACCACGCCCCCGCCCCACCCCCGACCACGCCCCCTGCCACCCCCACCTCCCGAAATCGGAGGTCTCAAGGTTGGCAAGTATGCCCTTATTTGAGATATTTCATCTTACTTAGATTTCACTTTTTGCAGTGTGCGCCTCATGCACCTTATGCATTTTTGGTCTTTTTAGGGCTGATCAGTTTGTGTGAGTCACCACATCTCACACTTGAAATAGCGTAGAGCTATCTTTAGCGCTCTGACGGGAGAAGGTGACGGAAAACGACGTGGCGGGAAAAAAAACGGGAGCGGAAATGGAGCGGGTTTTATTTGTGTTGTGCTAAGCCGCGGGGCTGGAATCATCCCCCGCATCCGTCACGGAGGCTGCGAGGCGGGGGTCAAACTCAGTGCTGTGGCGAATGGCTTCCGTTATCGCCGCCGCTTTCGAATTTGCCGCACCGCCTTTTGTCGAAAAAGGCGGCGCGAAAAAAACAAGGTCTGGAGGACGCCCAAAAATAGAGATGGCCAATTAGAGTCCGTCCCGGAACCTTTGATGAAATTTGGCGGTGAAAGAGGGGGGGATTGCGTAACCGCCGACAAAATGTGCAGACGGCGTATGCAAGGCTTGTCCTATTTAGAGTCCTGGGTCAATGTTCTGCTGCTGGGAGGAAGATAAAGAATGTATACGTCTGCTTATGTCATGCACTGCTTTAACGTCACAAACAAACATGGACTGCTGATATAATCCTGGTTTTCTCTCTCTCTCTAGTCCTGTATCAGTGTGTCTACAGCATACTTGCCAACCTTGAGACCTCCGATTTTGGGAGGTGGGGGGCTAGGGGGCGTGGTCGGGACGGGGGCGTGGTTGAGGGGGGGCGTGGTTAAGAGGGGAGGAGTATATTGACAGCTAGAATTCACCAAGTCAAGTATGTCATACATATATATATATATACATACGTACATATATATATTTATATATATATATATATATATATATATATATATATATATATATATATATATATATATATATATATACATATACATACATATATATATATATATATATATATATATATATATATATATATATATATATATATATATGTATGTGTGGGAAAAAAAATCACAAGACTATTTCATCTCTACAGGCCTGTTTCATGAGGGGGGGTACCCTCAATCGTCAGGAGATTTTAATGGGAGCATTCGCATACCATGGTTTATATAGGGCACAGAGTGGGTGGGTACAGGCTGGTCTAGGGGCGTGGTGATTGGCTCATGTGTTGCCTAGGAGGTGTTTCCGTCTATGGCGGCATGTTGTTACAATTTCGCTGCGCATGTTGAGGGATGACAGGTCTGGACGGTAAATAATAAACAGTTTCTCTTTCAAGCATAGGTTGCATCTTTTATTACCACTATTGTAAGGTGTGCTGGATGCAAGAATTTGCCATGTTATTGAATATTCAACATTATTGTCTTTGAGGTCCCAAATGTGTTTGCTGAGTTCTGTGGTATTTCGCAGGTTTTTGTTCCTGAAAGAAGCCTTGTGATTGTTCCATCTGGTTTTGAATTCTCCCTCGGTTAATCCTACATATGTGTCGGATGTGTTAATGTCCTTGCGTATTACCTTAGATTGGTAGACAACTGATGTTTGTAAGCACCCCCCGTTGAGGGGGCAATCAGGTTTCTTTCGACAATTACATCCTTTGTTGGTTTTGGAGTCGCTCTGTCTGAGGGCCGACGGCTCATTTGCAATTGTTTTTTTGTGGTTTGAGATGATTTGTCGTATATTGTTCATGCAGTTGTAGCTCAATTTAATATTGTTCTTGTTGAATACTTTTCTTAGGATGTTGTCTTTGGGAAAGTGTTTGTCAATCAGATTGAGGAATTTGTGTCCAATGTTCGTTGAGACGTTTTTGCTGTATGGGGGGTTGTACCAGATGATGTCGTTCCGTTTTCTGTTCTTTTTTGGCTGGTTTCCTGGCGTGGGTTCATAGGTGAGGGTGAAATTGTATCCGCTTTCATCAAGGGCTTTTTGGTACGGGGGGGTTGCTTGGTCAAATTCAGCTTTGCTAGATGACAGCATCGATAGCCTTATAGGTAGGTATTCTTTTTGTGGTGGTGGGTGGGTGGTTGCTGTCATGGTGCACGTATTGGAGTGTTGTGTTGGGTTTCGTGAATGGTTGGTAGCTGTTATTTCTCAGGTTGAAAGTGACGTCAAGGAAGTTGACGGTTTGCTTGTTGGCTTCAATCGTGATCCGTAGGCCGTTCTCTTTGAATATATATATATATATATATATATATATATATATATATATATATATATATATATATATATACATACATATATATATATATATATATATATATATATATATATATATATATATATATATATATATATATATATATATATATATACATACATATATATATATATATATATATATATATATATATATATATATATATATATATATATATATATATATATATATATATATATATATATATATATATATATATATATATATATATGTACATCCTGAAAGTATGCAAACAAAACTGTGTTTAGATAATTGATACTTCAAACTGGTGCACGTATTGGAGTGTTGTGTTGGGTTTCGTGAATGGTTGGTAGCTGTTATTTCTCAGGTTGAAAGTGACGTCAAGGAAGTTGACGGTTTGCTTGTTGGCTTCAATCGTGATCCGTAGGCCGTTCTCTTTGAATATATATATATATATATATATATATATATATATATATATATATATATATATATATATATATATACATACATATATATATATATATATATATATATATATATATATATATATATATATATATATATATATATATATATACATACATATATATATATATATATATATATATATATATATATATATATATATATATATATATATATATATATATATATATATATATATATATATATATATATATATATATATATATATATGTACATCCTGAAAGTATGCAAACAAAACTGTGTTTAGATAATTGATACTTCAAACTTGCATAAATAAATCTTAACGAATTTAACATAACTTGGCTTCTGAGAGCTTCAAAATGTAATGAATAAAATGCTAAAGTTGTTGATAAACAAGTAATTATTTTAATAATTAAATATGGTCATTTTAAATGAATTATTATGATCATTTAAAATTAATGATTTCAAATATGTTTATTTTAATGTATAATTCTATGGCTGGATGTAATAAGGAGTCAGAAAAAATAAATAAAAATACAATTAATTTTGATGTTTTTAGCAAAATATAGTAAAAAAAAATTGTTTTTAATTTTTTTAAATTAATAAATATATTTATTTTTAGGTAAGATACACATAATAATACAATGCATCTCTAGTATGGATGATTTAGTTCTTGTCACCCCTGTTGTCATAAAGAAAAGGCTGTCCTCACTCAGGTCCGCATGGAGCTGGAGGGGGCGTGGCCTCCAGCTCCGGCTGAAAATCGGGAGATTTTCGGGAGAATATTTGTCCCGGGAGGTTTTCGGGAGAGGCGCTGAATTTCGGGAGTCTCCCGGAAAATTCGGGAGGGTTGGCAAGTATGGTCTACAGCAGGGATGTTTACCCCATGTGACACTTTTGTAGTCACAATTAGGGCCGCTTGAAACAATTAACATACAGTCGCGATCAAAAGTTGACATACACACGTGTGGAGGGAGATGTGGCCAGCGCTGCCTGCAGGAGCAAAGGTCACCGCCTCAGTACGTGATGCTGAGGACAGAGCGCCATCAAGCGGGGGCGTGGCGGCGCTGACGGCGAGACACGGTCGGCAGGTGATTAGATTTCACAGGTGGTACGTGTTAATCTAATCATCTACTGTCTTTAACAGTAAGCGGCCGGGAGCAGGCGTATGCGAGGCTTGTCCTATTTTGCGGGAATGAGTCCTGGGTCAATGTTCTGCTGCTGGGAGGAAGATAAAGAATGTATACGTAAACAAAGTGGCCTCCTCCGTCGTCTTGTCTGGTTATGTCATGCACTGCATCGACGTTGCAAACAAACATGGACTGCAGATATAATCCTCTTTTTGCTCTTTTTTCTCTCTCTCTCTCTCTAGTCCTGTATAAGTGCGTCTACAGCGGGGATGTGCACCCAATGTGACACTTTTGTAGTCACAATTATGGCCGCTCGAAACAATGAACATACAGTCGCGATCAAAAGTTGACATACGTATGTGTGGAGGGAGGTGTGGCCAGCGCTGCCTGCAAGAGCAAAGGTCACCGCCTCTGTCCATGGTGCTGAGGACAGAGCACCATCAGACGGGGGCGTGGCGGCGCTGACGGCGAGACACAGCCGGCAGGTGATTAGGTTTCACAGGTGGTACGTATTTATCTAATCATCTGCTGTCTTTAGATCAGGGGTGCTCACACTTTTTCTGCAGGCGAGCTACTTTTCAATTGATCAAGTCGTGGGGATCTACCTCATTCATATATATAATTTATATTTACTTATTTATGAAATATATGTTTTTGTTAATAAGTTAAAGGTGTTTAATGATAATGCAAGCATGTTTAACACATAGTTAATATTGTTAATAAATTAAAGGTGTGTAATAATAATGCAATCATGTTTAACACATATAGTTAATATTGTTAACAAGTTAAAGGTGTTTAAAGATAATGCAAGCATGTTTAATACATATAATTAATATTGTTAACAAGTTAAAGGTGTTTAATGATAATACAATCATGTTTAATACATATAGTTAATATTATTAATAAGTTAAAGGTGTTTAATGATAATACAAGCATGTTTAACACATATAGTTAATATTGTTAATAAGTTAAAGGTGTTTAAAGATAATACAAGCATGTTTAACACATATAGTTAATATTGTTAACAAGTTAAAGGTGTTTAATGATAATACAAGCATGTTTAACACATATAGTTAATATTGTTAATAAGTTAAAGGTGTTTAAAGATAATGCAAGCATGTTTAACACATATAATTAATATTGTTAACAAGTTAAAGGTGTTTAATGATAATACAAGCATGTTTAATACATATAGTTAATATTATTAATAAGTTAAAGGTGTTTAAAGATAATACAAGCATGTTTAACACATATAGTTAATATTGTTAACAAGTTAAGGTGTTTAAAGATAATACAAGTATGTTTAACACATATAGTTAATATTGTTAATAAGTTAAAGGTGTTTAAAGATAATACAAGCATGTTTAACACATATAGTTAATATTGTTAACAATTTAAAGGTGTTTAATGATAATACAAGCATGTTTAATACATATAGTTAATATTATTAATAAGATAAAGGTGTTTAAAGATAATACAAGCATGTTTAACACATATAGTTAATATTGTTAACAAGTTAAAGGTGTTTAATGATAATACAAGCATGTTTAACACATATAGTTAATATTGTTAACAAGTTAAAGGTGTTTAAAGATAATACAAGCATGTTTAACACATATAGATTCCTTTCTTTCATGAAGACAAGAATATAAGTTGGTGTATTACCTGATTCTGATGACTTGCATTGATAGGAATCAGACAGTGGTGATGATAACGTCCGCATTTTCGAATGGAGGAGAAAAAAAGTCCTCCTTTCTTTCCAATACCACATGAAAGTGGTTGGTTTTTGGCATCTTATTTGTCCAGCTTCCGTACTCCTTTGTATACACTTAACAAAAAATACATTGTCGGCGAACTCCGTAGCTTGCTAGCTTGTGCACGCCAGCTTTCTGAGACTCTTGTTTTGTTAGCGCAACTGTGCAACTATGCAGTCGGTCTTTGGAGTTTTGACGACAGGTACGGCGCCAGAGTCTGTTGAAATAAAGTGTTTCTCGCCTTCCAGTCGGTAATTCTAATGAGCTGGCAGCAGCCAGCGTCATCTCAGAAGACCCTCGGGTGCCGTGAATGTCAATCAAGTGACGAAAGTGACGTCATAGTGAAGATTTATGATCGCTCATTTTTAGGACTATTTTTTTAATGCCTGGCTGGTGATCGACTGACACACCCTCCACGATCGACCGGTAGATCGCGATCGACGTAATGAGCACCCTTGCTTTAGATGATCTTCATCTTTTTGCTCTTTTTTTGCTCTCTCTCTAGTCCTTTAAATGTGTCTACAGCAGGGATGTGACACTTGTGTAGTCACAATTATGGCTGCTTGAAACAAAGAATACACAGTGGTGATCAAAAGAGTACATACACTAAAAAAGAACATCATGTCATGGCTGTCTGGAGTTTCCAATGCTTTCTACAACTCTTATTTTTTTGTGACCGTGTCAGGACGTGGTTTTCGCAGCTTGCTGCAAGGTTTGTTCTCCCGGACTATTCCGGACAAGGTGTGCAGGTAAAAACATGATTTAATCCTCAAACTTCAAAAAGGTACAAAAACGGAAACCAAGGCGAAAGCACAAGGCGCTGATCGCACTTGGAGTTAAAGTAAAAACTTAGCATCGACTATGGACAAAGAGAACTTATGAAACTGTGGCATGAAATAAACAGGACTTAGGTAGTCCAGGCATGAGGCAAACAATGGCGCCAGGACCACTGACTGGCAAAGGCAGGCTTAAATAATGTCTCTAGATCATACTTGCCAACCTTGAGACCTCCGATTTCGGGAGGTGAGGGGTGGGGAGTGGGGACTGGGGGGCGTGGTCGGGGGTGGGGCAGGGGGCGTGGTTGGGGGCGTGGTTAAGATAGATATATATAAGAAATACTTGACTTTCAGTGAATTCTAGATATATATATATATATATACATATATATATATATATATATATATATAAATAAAAGAAATACTTGAATTTCAGTGTTCATTTATTTACACGTATACACACATAACACTCATCTGCTCATTGTTGAGTTAAAGGTTGAATTGTTCATCCTTGTTCTATTCTCTGTCACTATTTCAGAACACACACATTATACAAATATACATTATAAAATCAATAAGAAAACGGGAGCTCTAATTTGGGAGTCTGAATTAGGATCAGAAGTTCCTATATAAACATTGCGCACTCACGACGCCTTTTTGTATTGATTACTGCAGCTGTGCACTGGGTTCGTTCACAAATACAAACTACAACTCACAAACACTTTAGAGTTAGGCTCCACCATGAGAATGTGTACTTAAACTTATAAAGATCACATGGATATTATTCAGTGAGTTGATTCACCAAAACTAACCTGTTATACAGGAGGAAAAAGCACACAGGACGTTTCAATTGTTCACAGACTGGTCGCGCTCATCAGAATGACAAGACACTTCCGGTCTGCAGGTGATAGCATTCAATTGGGAAGAAACGCCCTACTGCCCTCTACTGACCAATGTGAATACTGATAAATGTGTAATGACAGCTCCAAAAAAGAATTCAAACCACAAAATAAAATAAATAAATCAACACAAAAATGTGACACATTATGGGTGGGTCACATGTGCATGTACAGTAGATGGCAGTATTGTGTTCCAACAGGACAATGACCCCAAACACACCTCAAAAGTGGTCAAGGAATGGCTAAATCAGGCTAGAATGAAGGTTTTAGAATGGCCTTCCTAAAGTTAAAAACAAAATTTGGACCACCCCTCTTGACAAAATTGGTGCAGTTCAGCTACTGTAAATGTGTTGCTTTTCTGACATGGACTTATTTCTTCAGCATTGTCCACACGTTTAAGTCAGAACTTTGGGAAGGCCATACTAAAACCTTCACTCTAGCCTGATTTAGCCATTCCTTTACCACTTTTGACGTATTAATGATTCGGCAGGCCACATAAAATGATGCAGAGGGCCACTTATTAATGATTCAAAGGGCCACGTAAAATGATCCGGCAGGCCAAATAAAATGATGCGGTGGGCCAGTTATTAATGATTCGGAGGGCCACATAAAATGATGCAGAGGGCCACTTACATATTAATGATTCGGAAGACCACATAAAATGATTTGGCAGGCCACATAAAATGAAGCAGAGGGCCAGTTACGTATTAATGATTCGGAAGGCCACGTAAAATTATTCGGCAAGCCACATAAAATAATGCAGAGGGCCACTTACGTATTAATGATTCAGCAGGCCACATAAATGATGCGGAGGGCCACTTACGTATTAATAATTTGGCAGGCCACATAAATGATGCGGAGGGCAACTTACATATCAATGATTCGGAGGGCCACATAAAATGATTCGGCAGGCCACATAAAATGACGTGGAGGGCCACTTATGTGTTAATGATTCGGAGGGCCACATAAAATGATTCGGCAGGCCACATAAATGATGCGGAGGGCCACATAAAATAAAGCGGAGGGCCACTTAAATGATTCCGCAGGCCACATAAATGATACAGAGGGCCATTTACGTATTAATGATTCGGCAGGCCACATAAATGATGCGGAGAGCAACTTACATATCAATGATTCAGAGGGCCACGTAAAATGATTCGGCAGGCCACATAAAATGATGCGGAGGGCCACTCATGTATTAATGATTCGGAGGGCCACATAAAATTATTCTGCAGGCCACATAAAATGAAGCGGAGGGCCACATAAAAAAAAATGTGGAGGGCCACATAAATGATTCGGCAGGCCACATAAAATGATACAGAGGGCCATTTACGTATTAATGATTCGGAGGGCCACATAAAATGATTCGGCATGCCACATAAAATGATGCGGAGGGCCACATAAAATGATGTGGAGGGCCACTTATTAATGATTCGGCAGGCCACATAAAATGATGTAGAGGGCCACTTTCGTATTAATGATTCGGAGGGACACATACAATGATTCGGGAGGCCACTAAAATGATGCGGAGGGCCACTAATTAATGATTTGCAGGTCCACATAAATGATTCGGCAGGCCACATAAATGATGTGGAGGGCCACTTATTAATGATTCGGAGGGCCACATAAATGACGCAGAGGGCCACTTACATATTAATGATTCGGAGGGCCACATAAAATGATTCGGCAGGCCTTGTAAAATGTTGCAGAGGGCCACTTACGTATTAATGATTCGGAGGGCCACATAAAATGATTCAGCAGGCCACATAAATGAAGCAGAGGGGCACTTATTAATAATTCCGAGGGCCACATAAAATGATTCGGCAGGCCACATAAAATGATGCGGAGGGCCACTTACGTATTAATGATTCGGCAGGCCACGTAAATGACGCGGAGGGCAACTTTCATATCAATGATTCGGAGGGCCACATAAAATGATTCGGCAGGCCACATAAAATGATGCGGAGGGCCACTTATGTGTTAATGATTCAGAGGGCCACATAAATGATTCGGCAGGCCACGTAAAATGATGCGGAGGGCCACATAAAAAAATGCGGAGGGCCACATAAATGATTCGGCAGGCCACATAAAATGATACAGAGGGCCATTTACGTATTAATGATTCGGAGGGACACATACAATGATTCGACAGGCCACATAAAATGATGCGGAGGGCCACATAAAATGATGTGGAGGGCCACTTATTAATGATTTGGCAGGCCACATAAAATGATGCGGAGGGCTACTTTCGTATTAATGATTCGGAGGGCCACAGAAAATGATTCGGCAGGCCACTTTAACTGCTGCAGAGTGCCACTAATTAATGATTTGGAGGGCCACTTAAAATGATCCGGCAGGCCATATAAAATGATGCAGAGGGCCACTTATTAGTGATTCAGAGGGCCACATATAATGATGCGGAGGGCCAATTACGTATCAATGGTTCGGACGGCCACGTAAATTGATGTTGAGGGCCACTAATTAATGATTTGCAGGGCCACATAAAATGATTCGGCAGGCTACATAAAATGATGCGGAGGGCCACTTACGTATTAATGATTCAGAGGGCCACATAAAATGATTCGGCATGCCACAAAAATGATGCTGAGGGCCACTTATTAATGATTCGGAGGGCCACTTATTAATGATTCGGAGGGCCATTGGAAATGATTTGGCAGGCTTTATAAAATGATTTGGAGGGCCACATGAAATGATTCGGCAGGCCACATAAAAAGATGCATTTGCATTGCAAAGTGTATTGACAAGCCTGCTGACAAAGGAGACATTTCAGTACCAAATCCAGCCCACTAGAACCTGGAAGAACTGGTCTGTGCAGGAGAAGGACCTGGTCTCAACTTCCACTCATGGACACACCAAGACTTCAGTTCCTATTTCCTTGTAAACCTGACTGAAAATTGTCTGTTGGGTTTGCAGACCGCCGATAAATCCCATGAGCATTCCCAATAAGCCGGTAGGTCCAGACCATCAGCAGCCAAAGCCATGAAAGGAGAGAGAAGGAGACTCTGGCAATTAAAGGCTTTAGTCCATAGGGCGGCGCCCCTCCTGCCCCCGAATGGGTCGCAGAGTCTTTGGAGCCTTCCCTCATTCTCACTGCATAAGTAGGATGGGGGCAGCGGGGGTCTGGCGAGTCGGGGAGGGGGTGGAGAGTCAGGGAGGGGGTGGAGGCCTTTGAGAGCTCCGTGGAGCCTGCCTAATCAGACCGGACAGTTCCTGCTTATTATAGAACCAAGCTCGGATTATAAAACCGGAATCAAACTGCCAGCTGAGAGCCCTTTAGAAAAGGTCCCTCTCTTCAATTAATAAAGTTAGCAAGGCACGGAAGCGGATCAAATGACACCAGCTCGCATGCACACGGCGGCTGCGGCCTGGGGGCCACTTCAAACTTCAACATGCCTGGAAAACGGGCAAAAAATAAGACAACCTGAAAAGGCAGTTTTACTATCGTGGGGACTCTTGGAGGTCAGCAATTGGTGGGATTTAGTTATCGTGTGAGCATTCCCACATAGAAGATTCTACACCAATATTGGAAATGTTTTGAAATATATGATATTACCCAGAATTCCCGGTTTTACGGGAAATTGAAAAGGAAGGGGCCATTTTCCGAACCTGCACAATTCACACAATTCTCACCCGATTCCAACCGTTCCACCATCCACACACTCCACTCACCTCAAACAATCAAGCTACCAAGTCTAAGCAAATTCCAGGAATACCCAGAATTCTCGGTTTTCTAAAGCCCTATTTTCACTATTTCCTGGAAAGTTTACACAGTCCACATTTCTCAACCATTTTTGACAATTCCACCTTCAAAACATTCCTCCTCAACAAAAAATGTTTTTATTTTGTGTTTTGGACATATCCTCAGTTTTCCCGAAATTCCAGGAATTCCAAAATACCCATTCTCAATTTAAACCGTCAACATTTTTCAACCGATTCCAAAAAATCCATCACCAACCCATTCATACCATCTCGGGCAAATGTGTTGGTATCAATATTTTTTTAAAATTCCTGTTTTTTCCGAAATTCCCAAATTTTCCAGGAAATTCCAATTCAAATGAATTGGACAAATTCATAGTTCTACAATGCCCCGAATTCTCAAAATGTTGTGCCATTTTTTAACCGTATTCTGACCTTTCAACCATCCACCCGCAGTACTTTTCCAGTACATCAAATGCAAAACATGTTCTTCATTTCCCAAAATTCCAGATTTTACCGTATTCTTCTCCAAATTGACAATGACTGCGCAATATACAATTGAGTGCATATTCCACATTTCTCATCCGATTTAAACCGTTCCACCATCCACACACTCCACTCACCTTGGAAAATCAATCTACCAAGTTCAAACAAATTCCAGGAACACCCAGAATTATCGGTTTTCCAAAGCCCTATTTTCACTTTTTCCTGGAAAGTTTACACAGTCTACATTTCTCAACCATTTTTGACCATTCCACCTTCAAAACATTCCTTAGTTGGGACAACAAATGTTTTTATTTTGTGTTTTGGACATATCCTCAGTTTTCCCGAAATTCCAGGAATTCCAAAATACCCATTCTCAATTTAAACCGTCAACATTTTTCAACCGATTCCAAAAAATCCATCACCAACCCATTCATACCATCTCGGGCAAATGTTTGCATCAATATTTTAAAAAATTCCTGTTTTTTCCGTAATTCCCAAATTTTCCAGGAAATTCCAATTCAAATGATTTGGACAAATTCATAGTTCTACAACGCCCCGAATTCTCAAAATGTTGCGTCATTTTTTAACCGTATTCTGACCTTTCAACCATCCACCCGCAGTACTTTTCCAATACATCAAACGCAAAACATGTTCTCCATTTCCCAAAATTCCAGATTTTACCGTATTCTTCTCCAAATTGACAATGAATGGGCAATATACAATCGACTGCATATTCCACATTTCTCATCTGATTTAAACCGTTCCACCATCCACACACTCCACTCACCTTGGAAAATCAATCTACCAAGTTCAAACAAATTCCAAGAATACCCAGAATTATCGGTTTTCCAAAGCCCTATTTTCACTTTTTCCTGGAAAGTTTTCACAGTCCACATTTCTCAACCGTTTTTGACCATTCCACCTTCAAAACATTCCTTAGTTGGGACAACAAATGTTTTTATTTTGTGTTTTGGACATATCCTCAGTTTTCCCGAAATTCCAGGAATTCCAAAATACCCATTCTCAATTTAAACCGTCAACATTTTTCAACCGATTCCAAAAAATCCATCACCAACCCATTCATACCATCTCGGGCAAATGTGTTGGTATCAATATTTTTAAAGATTCCTGTTTTTTCTGAAATTCACAAATTTTCCAGGAAATTCCAATTCAAATGAATTGGACAAATTCATAGTTCTACAATGCCCCGAATTCTCAAAATGTTTCGCCATTTTTTAACCGTATTCTGACCTTTCAACCATCCACCCACACTACTTTTCCAATTTATCAAACGCAAAACATTTTTTCCATTTCCCAAAATTCCAGATTTTACCGTATTCGTCTCCAAATTGACAATGAATGGGCAATATACAATCGACTGCATATTCCACATTTCTCATCCGATTTAAACCGTTCCACCATCCACACACTCCACTCACCTTGGAAAATCAATCTACCAAGTTCAAACAAATTCCAGGAATACCCAGAATTATCGGTTTTCCAAAGCCCTATTTTCACTTTTTCCTGGAAAGTTTACACAGTCCACATTTCTCAACCATTTTTGACCATTCCACCTTCAAAACATTCCTTAGTTGGGACAACAAATGTTTTTATTTTGTGTTTTGGACATATTCTCGGTTTTCCCGAAATTCCAGGAATTCCAAAATACCCATAGTCAATTCAAACCGACATTTTTCAACCGATTCCAAAAAATCCATCACCAACTCATTCATACCATCTCGAGCAAATGTGTTGATATCAAAATTTTTAAAAATTCCTGTTTTTTCCGAAATTCCCAAATTTTCCAGGAAATTCCAATTCAAATGAATTGGACAAATTCATAGTTCTACAACGCCCCGAATTCTCAAAATGTTGTGCCATTTTTTAACCGTATTCTGACCTTTCAACCATCCACCCGCAGTACTTTTCCAATACATCAAACGCAAAACATGTTCTCCATTTCCCAAAATTCCAGATTTTACCGTATTCTTCTCCAAATTGACAATGAATGGGCAATATACAATCGACTGCATATTCCACATTTCTCATCCGATTTAAACCGTTCCACCATCCACACACTCCACTCACCTTGGAAAATCAATCTACCAAGTTCAAACAAATTCCAGGAATACCCAGAATTATCGGTTTTCCAAAGCCCTATTTTCACTTTTTCCTGGAAAGTTTACACAGTCCACATTTCTAAACCATTTTTGACCATTCCACCTTCAAAACATTCCTTAGTTGGGACAACAAATGTTTTTATTTTGTGTTTTGGACATATCCTCAGTTTTCCCGAAATTCCAGGAATTCCAAAATACCCATTCTCAATTTAAACCGTCAACATTTTTCAACCGATTCCAAAAAAATCCATCACCAACCCATTCATACCATCTCGGGCAAATGTGTTGGTATCAATATTTTTAAAGATTCCTGTTTTTTCCGAAATTCCCAAATTTTCCAGGAAATTCCAATTAAAATGTATTGGACAAATGCATAGTTCTACAACGCCCCGAATTCTCAAACTGTTGCGCCATTTTTTAACCGTATTCTGACCTTTCAACCATCCACCCACACTACATTTCCAATATATCAAACACAAAACATGTTTTCCATTTCCCAAAATTCCAGATTTTCCCGGAATCTTCTCCAAAATGACAATGACTGCGCAATATACAATCGACTGCATATCCCACATTTCTCACCCGATTCCAACCATTGAACCATCTACACACTCCACTCACCTCAGACAATCAAACTATCAAGTTCAAACAAATTCCAGGAATACCCAGAATTCTCGGTTTTCCAAAGCCCTATTTTCACTTTTTCCTGGAAAGTTTTCACAGTCCACATTTCTCAACCGTTTTTGACCATTCCACCTTCAAAACATTCCTCTTAGTTGGGACAACAGTTTTTTAAATTTTTTGTTTCACGGTTTTCCCGAAATTCCAAAAATTCCGAAATACCAATTCTCAATTCAAAATGTTACTACGTCAACACTTTTCAACCGATTCCAAAAATTCCAACGCCACCCCATTTATATCATGCTGGTATCAATATTTTCAAAAATATTTTCCCGAAATTCCCCAATTTCCATGAAATTCCAATTCAAATGAATTGGACATATTCATAGTTCGACAATGCCCGAAATTCTCAAAATGTTGCTCCGTTTTTAAACCGGATTTTCAAACTAATTCCAGGAATACCCAGAATTCTCGGTTTTCCAAAGCCCTATTTTCACGTCTTCCTGGAAAGTTTTCACAGTCCACATTTCTCAACCGTTTTTGATCATTCCACCTTCAAAACATTCCTCTTATTTGGGACAACAAATGTTTTTATTTTCTGTTTTGTACATATTTACAGTTTTCCCAAAATTCCAGGAATTACGAAATACCCATTCTCAATTCAAACCGTCAACATTTTTCAACCGATTCCAAAAATTCCAACACTAACCCATTCATATCATCTCAAACAAATGCTGGTATCAATATTTTCAAAATTTCACGGTTTTCCCGATTTCCAGGAAATTCCAATTCAAATGAATTGGGCATATTCATAGTTCTACAATGCCTAAAATTCTCAACATTTTGCGCCATTTTTAAACCGGATTCTGACCTTTCAACCATCCACCCATACTACATTTCCAATATATCAAACGCAAAACATGTTTACCATTTCCCAAAATTCCAGATTTTCCCAGAATCGTCTCCAAATTGACAACGACCGGGCAATATACAAACAATCTACTGCATATTCCACATTTCTCAACCGATTTGAGCCGTTCCAACATCCACACACTCCACTCACCTTGGACAATCAAGCATTTCAGTTCCACTCACGTGCATCGGCGATTCAGTGGCCTGCGCACATAGGGCACTCACACATTCTCTCTATAGAAGACACCTTTACGAAATGGTTAGTTTGGTAGTAAAATGTTCATGCCAACAATCAGTGGGAGTTCAATTTAATCAGCCATGCACACAAACGAGCTACTAACGTCCTCCACGGCTCTTGAAGGTGTCTGTGGGATTTCCACACACCTTGTGTTTGTCTGTCAACCTGCACCTGGAGTAGCTGCACCATCTGTGCCTGACAACCCCATCTGTAGAGTTAACAGAGGTCCAAACCATATGCTTGGTCACTGTATTCTATTCTCTTTTCCTCCGTGTCCTCCACAGTACTTTGCTAAGCCAGAACAGATTGTTGGTCGGTTGGTTTGATTGGGTTATTTTGTGCATTGGCCAAGTTTTTGGTCTTTGCAATCCACTCGCAGACGGGTATTTTTATCCAGATGATGCAACCATAGAAGTCTACCCAGTAACCCTAACCTAAATGACTTTTTTGATTGATTGATTGAAACTTTTATTAGTAGATTGCACAGTTCAGTACATATTCCGTATAATTGACCACTAAATGGTGACACCCCAATAAGTTTTTCAACTTGTTTAAGTCGGGGTCCACATAATTAATTGATGGTAACTATGGTTATTATACGTAGAAGACACAGGACTTGACTTATCCGAGGTCGGGTCGCGGGGGCAGCAGCCTAAGCAGGGAAGCCCAGACTTCCCTCTCCCCAGCCACTTCGTCCAGCTCCTCCCGGGGTATCCCGAGGCGTTCCCAGGCCAGCCGGGAGACATAGTCTTCCCAACGTGTCCTGGGTCTTCCCCGTGGCCTCCTACCGGTCGGACGTGCCCTAAACACCTCCCGAGGGAGGCGTTCGGGTGGCATCCTGACCAGATGCCCGAACCACCTCATCTGGCTCCTCTCCATGTGGAGGAGCAGCGGCTTTACTTTGAGCTCCCCGCGGATGACAGAGCTTCTCACCCTATCTCTAAGGGAGAGCCCCGCCACTCGGCGGAGGAAACTCATTTGGGCCGCTTGTACCCGTGATCTTGTCCTTTCGGTCATGACCCAAAGCTCATGACCATAGGTGAGGATGGGAACGTAGATCGACCGGTAAATCGAGAGCTTTGCCTTCCGGCTCAGCTCCTTCTTCACCACAACGGATCGATACAGCGTCCGCATTACTGAAGACGCCGCACCGATCCGCCTGTCGATCTCACGATCCACTCTTCCCCCACTCGTGAACAAGACTCCGAGGTACTTGAACTCCTCCACTTGGGGCAAGATCTCCTCCCCAACCCGGAGATGGCACTCCACCCTTTTCCGGGAGAGAACCATGGACTCGGACTTGGAGGTGCTGATTCCCATCCCAGTCGCTTCACACTTGGCTGCGAACCGATCCAGTGAGAGCTGAAGATCTTGGCCGGAGGAAGCCATCCGGACCACATCATCTGCAAATAGCAGTGACCTAATCCTGCAGCCACCTCAACGCCCTGACTGCGCCTAGAAATTCTGTCCATAAAGGTTATGAACAGAATCGGTGACAAAGGGCAGCCTTGGCGGAGTCCAACCCTCACTGGAAACGTGTCCGACTTACTGCCGGCAATGCGGACCAAGCTCTGACACTGATCATACAGGGAGCGAACTGCCACAATAAGACAGTCCGTTACCCTATACTCTCTGAGCACTCCCCACAGGACTTCCCGGGGTACACGGTCGAATGCCTTCTCCAAGTCCACAAAGCACATGTAGACTGGTTGGGCAAACTCCCATGCACCCTCAAGGACCCTGCCGAGAGTATAGAGCTGGTCCACAGTTCCACGACCAGGACGAAAACCACACTGTTCCTCCTGAATCCGAGGTTCGACTATCCGGCGTAGCCTCCTCTCCAGTACACCTGAATAGACCTTACCGGCAAGGCTGAGGAGTGTGTATATATATTGTTTTTCTAAATGTAAAATACTTCCTAGTGGTCTACATAACATGTAATGGTGGTTATTTGGTCAAAATGTTGCATAGATGATGTTTTACAAATCATCTTCTCGCTTCCGGATGCGCCGTTTTGTGGGCGGTCATATTTACGTGGCTCACCTTCGACAGCGTCTTCTCCCCGTCATCTTTGTTGTAGCGGTGTGTAGAGGGTGCCCTCTAGTGGGTTCTGCAGACCACCACACACTGCCAGGAGAGCCCGGATCAGTTGGATCGTGTCTCTCTCCAGCTCCAACAACGTGTCTCATGCCGGCTGCTGCTAATAAAGGCGACAGGTGATTAGCTAACAAGGCCCACCTGGGCCATCTACGCACCTGTCGCTGTCTTCGAGGCCGGTCCTGGCACACCTCGTTCCGTGGCAGGCCCGCAGGCCACGCCCCCTCCATACCGTGTAGCGTGCAAGGACGGGGGTGGAAGAAGTGTCCAAAGATGGCGCTAACTGTTTTAATGACATTCAGACTTTACTTCAATCAATAACGGAGCAGCATCTCCTCATCCGTGGCTCACTAGTGCAACAACAACAACAACGCCGGAAATGTGTCCCGTGAAAAACCGTCCGACCGGAACTCTCTAATAACTAAAGTTCCTTGGGTGAATAATGTCAACTCACTACACCGGTATGTTTTAGTGCTTTCATGGTGAGTTTACTGACAGATATAAGTAAGAACTTTACACTACTTTATATTAGAAATGGCAACAGTGGAGGATGAATGTCACATCACAAGAAGATATAGACAAAGAAGAAGATTATCGACAACAGACTACAAAGGCGGATGCGTGTAATTTTTAAGGACTTATGCAGATCCCAAATACAGATCAGCAGGTACCAGAAAGTAAGAAAAGTTGCTTTTGCATAATATTGCGAAACAAAACACCAGATAATATGTCTTACCTTATACACACACCGTAATAATACTCCTATGTTGAAGCACAGTACAATCCATCAAGCGGTGTGTCTTCATAGCTTACCAAAGTCCTACTAAAACATGTTGATTTTATATTTACTTATAAAATGTTGGCGTTGTTTACTTGAGTCATATTGCAGTCTACACGTATCTCTTATGTGTGACTGCCATCTACCGGTCACACTTTTCATTTCACCGTGTAACAAATAAAATTGCTTCGAGGTCGGTCAGCAAAACCAGAATTATTCCGTACATTAGGCGTACTGTTGAGTTTTGAGGGGGAGAAAATAATTTTAACCCTTGTGTAATGAACGTTTCTGCATCCCACAGGGATTCTTCTTTTGTGTTTCTGCACCTGCGGTTCCCACACAAGGTTGCAACATTGTTTGTCAACACTGTCTGCTCTCATTTTCTCGCACATTTGACCCTCTGATGTTCTGTGTACTGTTGCGTTTTGGACCAGTTGTTCCTCCCAGGGAATTCAAGTCACAAGTCGCTCCCAAATTCTTTACGACACTTAAAGCTGAGTTGAAAAAACCCACCAGAGACAGAATAGGTATTTTGTTGTATATTTTCAAAGCTTTGCAAATATACTTTTTGAGACCAGTCTAGCCTAGAACATTCTATTGCGCCGCCAAAAATGGTCTGTCTCCCCGACCCAAAACCCTCTCTCCTCCCCCCCTCTCTCTAGACAAAATATATGCTAGTCTAAACACATTCCAAAGCATTCAAGGTTAACACACACAGTTTACTTGCAGAGAAACAGAAAGAGAATAAATGGAAAACACGAGCTGTTTTCAAATATGACTATGAAAGAAAATAAGTAACACAAAAATTCGGATATATGTAAATATCTGCCTCCGACAGTACCTACACTCTATCCTCCTCCTGTCTAGGCCTGCTGTGTGTGTGTGTGTGAAAACGGGTCCCACAGACCCGAACACCACACAAGGGTGCGCCTTATAGTCTGTAAAATATGGTAATTTATCATCAACAAAAACAGCTGTCAACTGTAAATTTAAGGCATTCCACATCAACAAACCGTAATGAGGTATTCTGATAGCCTGAATCTTGTTCACTTGACATTGTTTCCTCTGGGCTAGTCGGAATCAGAAGTCTATTTTCTAAAGCATATTTACAGAGCTTAACGTGCAGATATAATGAAGCATTTGCTATAAATGTTGCGTATGGGTGAGGTCATCGCAAGCACTCCACATAAGATGTGCAGCTGACAGATCCAATATGTCAAGGTGGTAAACAGAAGCTATTCATGCAGAGTGTGAGACATTGTCACTGTGTCGTCTGCTCTCAGCAGTAATTAACGTGTGTGTTGTCGGAGCTGGCAAAGTCAAGCTGACAATGTTCTGCAAGTGCGGGGCAGGTCAACAAAATTATCTTGATTAAAAAAAAAGAAAAGAAATAAACAAACAAGTTCTAATTCCTTTCAGATCAGTTGTGGCCGTGTACGAGCCAGGCCTTGGCCTAGGGCAGGGGTCGGCAACCCGCATGCGGCTCTTTGATCACTCTGATGCGGCTCAGCAGCTTACTTGCTGAACCCCCCAATTTTCTGTGAGACTTCCGGATAGTCGAACCTCGGATTCAGGAGGAACAGTGTGGTTTTCGTCCTGGTCGTGGAACTGTGGACCAGCTCCATACTCTGGGCAGGGTCCTTGAGGGTGCATGGGAGTTTGCCCAACCAGTCTACATGTGTTTTGTGGACTTGGAGAAGGCATTCGACCGTGTCCCTCGGGAAGTCCTGTGGGGAGTGCTCAGAGAGTATGGGGTATCGGACTGTCTGATTGTGGCGGTCCGCTACCTGTATGATCAGTGTCAGAGCTTGGTCCGCATTGCCGGCAGTAAGTCGGACACGTTTCCAGTGAGGGTTGGACTCCGCCAAGGCTGCCCTTTGTCACCCATTCTGTTCTGAACTTTTATGGACAGAATTTCTAGGCGCAGTCAAGGCGTTGAGGGGATCTGGTTTGGTGGCTGCAGGATTAGGTCTCTCCTTTTTGCAGATGATGTGGTCCTGATGGATCGGTTCGCAGCCGAGTGTGAAGCGACTGGGATGAGAATCAGCACCTCCAAGTCCGAGTCCATGGTTCTCGCCCGGAAAAGGGTGGAGTGCCATCTCCGGGTTGGGGAGGAGATCTTGCCCCAAGTGGAGGAGTTCAAGTACCTCGGAGTCTTGTTCACGAGTGAGGGAAGAGTGGATCGTGAGATCGACAGGCGGATCGGTGCGGCGTCTTCAGTAATGCGGACGCTGTATCGATCCGTTGTGGTGAAGAAGGAGCTGAGCCGGAAGGCAAAGCTCTCAATTTACCGGTCGATCTACGTTCCCATCCTCACCTATGGTCATGAGCTTTGGGTTATGACCGAAAGGACAAGATCACGGGTACAAGCAGCCGAAACTAGTTTCCTCCGCCGGGTGGCGGGTCTCTCCCTTAGAGATAGGGTGAGAAGCTCTGCCTTCCGGGAGGAGCTCAAAGTAAAGCCGCTGCTCCTCCACATGGAGAGGAGCCAGATGAGGTGGTTGGGGCATCTGGTCAGGATGCCACCCGAGCGCCTCCCTAGGGAGGTGTTTAGGGCACGTCCGACCGGTAGGAGGCCGCGGGGAAGACCCAGGACACGTTGGGAAGACTATCTCTCCCGGCTGGCCTGGGAACGCCTCGGGGTCCCCCGGGAAGAGCTGGACGAAGTGGCTGGGGAGAGGGAAGTCTGGGCTTCCCTGCTTAGGCTGCTGCCCCCGCGACCCGACCTCGGATAAGCGGAAGAAGATGGATGGATGGATGGACTTCCGGATTTCAGTGCCTCTCGCAGAAATCTCCCGGAAATAATAGTCACCGATTTTCACCTTTACAGCTATAATAAGGGCGTGCCATGATGGTACAACATTTGGTGCCCTCTACAATCTGTATTAAGAGCGTGTCAGCCCAACACTTGTTAGACAATACACATCTTCTGCTTGCACACGTACGTGACAGTAAGGCATACTTGGTCAACAGCCACACAGGTTACACTGACGGTGGTCATATAAAACAACTTTAACACTCTTACTAATAATGCGCCACACTTTGAACCAAAACCAAAGAAGAATGACAAACACATTTCGGGAGAACATCTGCACCTTAACACAACATAAACACAACAGAACAAATACCCAGAATCCCATGCAGCCCTGACTCTTCCGGGCTACATTATACACCCCTGCTACCACCAAACCCCGCCCCCACTGTGCGTCGGTTGAGGTGGGCGGGGTTTGGTAGCGGGTATATATATATATATATATATATATATATATATATGTCTTAATAAGGTTGTCCAAAAAATAGTGCTCGATACCGTAGTAGAGCGCAATATATGTATGTGTGGGAAAAAAATCACAAGACTATTTCATCTCTACAGGCCTGTTTCATGAGGGGGGGTTCCCTCAATCATCAGGAGATTTTAATGGGAGCATTCACATACCATGGATTATATAGGGCACAGAGTGGGTGGGTACAGGCTGGTGTAGGGGCGTGGTGATTGGCTCATGTGTTACCTAGGAGGTGTTTCCGTCTGTGGCGGCATGCTGTTACAATTTCGCTGCGCTTGTTGAGGGATGACAGGTCTGGACGGTAAATAATAAACAGTTTCTCTTTCAAGCATAGGTTGCATCTTTTATTACCACTATTGTAAGGTGTGCTGGATGCAAGAATTTGCCATGTTATTGAATATTCAACATTATTGTCTTTGAGGTCCCAAATGTGTTTGCTGAGTTCTGTGGTATTCCGCAGGTTTTGGTTCCTGAAAGAAGCCTTGTGATTGTTCCATCTGGTTTTGAACTCTGGAACAATCACAAGGCTTCTTTCAGGAACAAAAACCTGCGAAATACCACAGAACTCAGCAAACACATTTGGGACCTCAAAGACAATAATGTTGAATATTCAATAACATGGCAAATTCTTGCATCCAGCACACCTTACAATAGTGGTAATAAAAGATGCAACCTATGCTTGAAAGAGAAACTGTTTATTATTTACCGTCCAGACCTGTCATCCCTCAACAAGCGCAGCGAGATTGTAACAGCATGCCGCCACAGACGGAAACACCTCCTAGGTAACACATGAGCCAATCACCACGCCCCTACACCAGCCTGTACCCACCCACTCTGTGCCCTATATAATCCATGGTATGTGAATGCTCCCATTAAAATCTCCTGATGATTGAGGGAACCCCCCCTCATGAAACAGGCCTGTAGAGATGAAATAGTCTTGTGATTTTTTTCCCCCACACATACATATATTGCGCTCTACTACGGTATCGAGCACTATTTTTTGGATAACCTTATTAAGACATATATATATATATATATATATATATATATATATATATATATATATATATATATATATATATATATATATATATATATATATATATACAGTATATATATAAAATACTTGACTTCACCAAGTCAAGTATTTCTTATATATATATATATATATATATATATATATATATATATATATATATATATATATATGTGTGTGTGTGTGTGTGAAATACTTGACTTGGTGAATTCTAGCTGTAAATATACTCCTCCCCTCTTAACCACGCCCCCGACCACGCCCCCGCCACCCTCCACCCCCCCACCTCCCGAAATCGGTGGTCTCAAGGTTGGCAAGTATGGAAAAGATGAGTGCACATCATAATGTCAGCTACAATTTTACATCTTAAACATCTAAAACAATTATTTGGGAATGTCCGGCGGGGCCAGATTGAAAAGCTCAACGGGCCGCATGTGTTTGGACCCAGATCTGGTCCAAAACACCGGAAGCCACAATAAAACTGCTGATACAGCAAAATGAATCAAACGGTCTCTCATAGCAACAAAAATATTTTTGACATAAACGAGATGAAAGAGGAATGGGAAAAAAAAAACGATGTCAAGGTGACATCCTCAGTCTCTCAATAACAAACTGAGCCGCCAAGAAGCCTGCGAATCCTTATCAGCAAACAATGTCCCGTCTCCCTAATCACAGCAGATGTGATAACTGAATTATCCGTCTCCTCCGATGGCCGCGTCTGATAGGCAAGCCACACTTCCTCCTCTCCAGGGCACAATTCTACTGCGGCTTGCAGTTCTCAGCCTAACATCTGAACCCCAAAACTGATTGTATCTGCACAGTTCATCTGGAGGGACAAGAGCGAGTCAATTGGCTGTCGGGGTCCGTTGGCTGGGAGCCAGACGTAAAGAGCCGTGTCTGTGATCTATGTCACGACTCATACTCAACCCAAAAGCAGTGAAGTTGTCACGTTGTGTAAATCATAAATAAAAAGAGAATACAACAAATCATTTTCAACTTTTTGTCCTGGTCGTGGAACTGTGGACCAGCTCTATACTCTGGGCAGGGTCCTTGAGGGTGCATGGGAGTTTGCCCAACCAGTCTACATGTGTTTTGTGGACTTGGAGAAGGCATTGGACCGTGTCCCTCGGGAAGTCCTGTGGGGAGTGCTCAGAGAGTACGGGGTATCGGACTGTCTGATTGTGGCGGTCCGCTCCCTGTATGATCAGTCCCAGAGCTTGGTCCGCATTGCCGGCAGTAAGTCGGACACGTTTCCAGTGAAGGTTGGACTCCGCCAAGGCTGCCCTTTGTCACCCATTCTGTTCTGAACTTTTATGGACAGAATTTCTAGGCGCAGTCAAGGCGTTGAGGGGATCTGGTTTGGTGGCTGAAGGATTAGGTCTCTGCTTTTTGCGGATGATGTGGTCCTGATGGCTTCCTCCGGCCAAGATCTTCAGCTCTCACTGGATCGGTTCGCAGCCGAGTGTGAAGCGACTGGGATGAGAATCAGCACCTCCAAGTCCGAGTTCACGGTTCTCACCCGGAAAAGGGTGGAGTGCCATCTCCGGGTTGGGGAGGAGATATTTCCCCAAGTGGAGGAGTTCAAGTACCTAGGAGTCTTGTTCACGAGTGGGGGAAGAGTGGATCATGAGATCGACAGGCAGATCAGTGCGGCGTCTTCAGTAATGCGGATGCTGTATCGATCCGTTGTGGTGAAGAAGGAGCTGAGCCGGAAGGCAAAGCTCTCAATTTACCGGTCGATCTACGTTCCCATCCTCACCTATGGTCATGAGCTTTGGGTTATGACCGAAAGGACAAGATCACGGGTACAAGCAGCCGGGTGGCGAGTCTCTCCCTTAGAGATAGGGTGAGAAGCTCTGCCATCCGGGAGGAGCTCAAAGTAAAGCCGCTGCTCCTCCACATGGAGAGGAGCCAGATGAGGTGGTTCGGGCATCTGGTCAGGATGCCACCCGAACGCCTCCCTAGGGAGGTGTTTAGGGCACGTCCGACCGGTAGGAGGCCACGGGGAAGACCCAGGACACGTTGGGAAGACTATGTCTCCCGGCTGGCCTGGGAACGCCTCGGGGTCCCACAGGAAGAGCTGGAGGAAGCGGCTGGGGAGAGGGAAGTCTGGGCTTCCCTGCTTAGGCTGCTGCCCCCGCGACCCGACCTCGGATAAGCGGAAGAAGATGGATGGATGGATGGCATTTTCAACTTATATTCAATTGAATAGACTGCAAAGACAAGATATTTCATGTTCAAACTGTGTTATTTTTTGCAAATATTAGCTCATTTGGAATTTGATGCCTGCGACATGTTTCAAAAAAGCGGGCACAAGTGGCAAAAAAGACTGAGAAAGTTGAGGAATGTTCATCAAAGACTTATTTGGAGCATCCCACAGGTGAACGGGCTAATTGGGAACAGGTGGGTGCCATGATTGGGTATAAAAGCAGCTTCCATGAAATGCTCAGTCATTCACAAATGTTAGTGTCACGTTCAAACACTGAGGACATCTATTAAACAAGACAAAAGGCAAGGAATCAAACAGAGACAGAATTCAATTTGGACTCAATATTGAGGAGAGACTTGGCCACTGCACTCTCTGTACAGTCCTGCACCACGCTCTGACGAAGAAGGTTTTCGTCACCTCCTTTATTCAGATGTTCAATGTTCACGCACCAACACACGTCACAGCAGGAATGGGGAGTATGTAAAACAGTCATTGTTTTCGGTCGCTTTGAAGTCCAAGAAGAGGATTTCTCGGGCTTGGGCTCTTCCAGGTGTTGGAGGACAATGGATAACCCCTCCCGTCTCCTGACCACAGTGACTTCAAGAGGGCAGCGGGTCGTAAACAGCGTTGACCTCGGTCACCAAACAGTTGGAAGAGAGTTTGTGAAATACTTCAGAGAGAGTTCGTTTAACACTTCAAAGAGAGTTCCTCTGGAAGTTGAGCAGATCCTGCCATCTGTCCGTGTTGAAATCACGGTGGAGTTTTACGAGCCTTCTTCCTCTTGTTAGGCCTCGAAAGACAGCATTCATAATACAACGTTTCTTTTGTGATAACTTACAAACAATTATTCCAACAGTTGGAATAATTATGTATATATTATCACACTAACTTTAGTATGCTTAAAGTCTGTCATCTTTGTTTTAGCCCGCTAACAGCCAAAGACTTCAACAACCTCAACGAAGATAAGATGTCAACACGCAGACGAAGCGGGGACAAGGCGAAATCACAAGGTCCCCAGCACATTCCGTCACGTATTGTGCGTCCTGGACCTGCTTTGCATTATACTCACCCCAGTGGGACGTCGATGTGAATGACTATGAGAAACCTTGGAGAGGACCGCATATGTGGGTACCCCCCCCCCCCCCCCCCGCTCTAGGGAGACCGAATGCAATGGATGTCGAGTGGGTCTAACATAATATTGTGAGAGTACAGTCCATAGTGGATCCAGCATAACAACTGGGGTGAGTTTTTCCTTGCCCTTATGTGGGCTCTGTACCGAGGGTGTCGTTGTGGCTTGTGCAGCCCTTTGAGACACTTGTGATTTAGGGCTATATAAATAAACATTGATTGATTGATTGATTGATTGATTGATTGATATATGTGACCACTCCTTTTAGAGGCAGCCTTAGTGTTGTTGACTGTGGAACTCCTGAATAAATAGAGGGACGCAAGAGCTGAACCTTAGAGCGTAGGGCGAGACTGTGACTAAGTGCGCAGCTCCATGCGTTCTCCTCATGAGCTAAATTGAACTCTGTCTCTGCATGATTCCTTGCTTCTGGTCTGATTAATAGATGTCATCAGTGTTTGAACCTGACAACAAACAAGGACCGGGCGAGGGTCACCACTTTGTCAACAAATGCCTGAGCAAATTGTTTAAGAACAACATTTCTCAACCCGCTATTGCAAGGAATTTAGGGATTTCACCATCTACGGTCTGTATAATCATCAAAAGGTTCGGAGAATCTGGAGAAATCACTGCAGGTAAGCCATGATATTACGCACCTTGGATCCCTCAAAATGCATCAAAAAGTGACATCAGTGTGTAAAGGATTGTGGAGGGACATGTGGCCAGCGCTGCCTGCAGGAGCAAAGGTCACCGCCTCTGTCCATGGTGCTGAGGACAGAGCACCATCAGACGGGGGCGTGGCAGTGCTGACGGTGAGACACAGCCGGCAGGTGATTAGATTTCACAGGTGGTACGTGTTAATCTAATCACCTGTTGTCTTTAACAGTAAGTGGCCGGGAGCAGGAGGGGAGAGAGGATACGGACGTGGCTGAAAAGTTGCGTCCTGCGGGAGAGAAAACTTTTGTGAAAATATATTATTATTAAAACATTGTTGTGGGACTGCGAGGACGCAACTTCCACAAGGATATCACCACATGGGCTCAGGAACACTTCAGAAAACCACTGTCAGTAACTACAGTTGGTCGCTACATCTGTAAGTGCAAGTTAAAACCCTACTATGCAAAGTGAAAGCCATTTATCAACAACACCCAGAAACGCCGCCGGCTTGGCTGGGCCCGAGCTCATATAAGATGGACTGATGCAAAGTGGAAAAGTGTTCTGTGGTCTGACGAGTCCACATTTCAAATTGCTTTTGGAAACTGTGGACGTCGTGTCCTCCGGAACGAAGGGGAAAAGAACCATCCGGACTGTTCTACGCGCAAAGTGTAAAAGGCAGCATGTGTGATGGTATGGGGGTGTGTTAGTGCCCAAGACATGGGTAACTTACACATCTGTGAAGGCACCATTAATGCTGAAAGGTGCATACAGGTTCTGGAGCAACATATGTTGCCGTCCAAGCAACGTCTTTTTCATGGACGCCCCTGCTTATTTCAGCAAGACAATGCCAAGCCACGTTCTGCACGTGTTACACCAGCGTGGCTTCGTAGTAAAAAAGTGCGGGTACTAGACTGACCCGTCTCCCATTGAAAATGTGTGCTACACCAATGCTACATCGACAACAAGCAGAGGACGACAACGCTGGCGGAATATACCTACGTCAACGTTGTCAACAAAAGTACCACGGATAAGTTCAATAATACCTCTGCTAAATGGACAACTACCATATGTAAGCCACCTAACATCTGTGAAGACCAAGTCCTGCATGAAGGTGCCATTCATATCATCAAATCTGATCCGTCGTGCAGAGGCACAAGTACACCGAGTGTACTACACAAACAAGAGCATCAAGTTGCAACTAGTGGCTTGATGTGAATGTTTTTTGTTCACTGGAGACAATTGGATATATGTAAGTAATCACAACAAACTGGGGTCACATTTTACCTAAAAAGAGATCAACTTGGTCATCTGAAAAGGTAAACAAGCGTGTTTGTTTAAATAACCGGTTGATTTCCCTCGACAAGTCGTTGTTTGATAAAGTACAGATCTATTAGGTAAGGTACTTTTTTTTTTCAAGGTTAAAAATGATTTTCAAGGTAAAAAATGATTTTCAAGGTTAAAAATGATTTTCAAGGTAAAAAATGATTTTCGAGGTAAAAAAAATTTTAAAGGTAAAAAAAAATTTTCAAGGTAAAATTTTTTTTTTAAGGTTAAAAATGATTTTCAAGATAAAAAATTATTTTCAAGGTAAAAAAAATTTTTCAAGGTAAAATTTTTTTTTCAAGGTTAAAAATGTGTTTCAAGGCAAAAAAAATGATTTTCTAGGTAAAAAAAAATGTTAAGGTAAAAAAAAAATTTCAAGGTAAAAATTTTTTTCAAGGTTAAAACTGATTTTCAAGGTAAAAAATGATTTTCAAGGTAAAAAAAAATTTTTCAAGGTAAAATGTTTTTTTCAAGGTTAAAAATGATTTTCAAGGTAAAAAATGATTTTCAAGGTAAAAAAAATGATTTTCAAGGTTAAAAATGATTTTCAAGGTAAAAATGATTTTCGAGGTAAAAAAATTTTTAAAGGTGAAAAAAATTTTTCAAGGTAAATTTTTTTTTTTAAGGTTAAAAATGATTTTCAAGGTAAAAAATGATTTTCAAGGTAAAAAAAAATTTTCAAGGCAAAATTTTTTTTTCAAGGTTAAAAATGTGTTTCAAGGTAAAAAATGATTTTCTAGGTAAAAAAAAATTTCAAGGTAAAATTTTTTTTCAAGGTTAAAACTGATTTTCAAGGTAAAAAATGATTTTCAAGGTAAAAAAAATTTTTCAAGGTAAAATTTTTTTTTCAAGGTTAAAAATGATTTTCAAGGTAAAAAATGATTTTCAAGGTAAAATGTTTTTTTCAAGATTAAAAATGATTTTCAAGGTAAAAAATGATTTTCAAGGTAAAAAATGATTTTCAAGGTTAAAAATGATTTTCAAGGTTAAAAATGATTTTCAAGGTAAAAAATGATTTTCGAGGTAAAAAAATGTTTAAAGGTAAAAAAAATGTTTCAAGGTAAAAAAAATTTTTTAAGGTTAAAAATGATTTTCAAGGTAAAAAATGATTTTCAAGGTAAAAAAAATGTTTCAAGGTAAAATGTTTTTTTCAATGTTAAAAATGATTTTCAAGGTAAAAAATTATTTTCTAGGTAAAAAAAAATTTTAAGGTAAAAAAAAAAAATTCAAGGTAAAATTTTTTTTCAAGGATAAAAATGATTTTCAAGGTAAAAACTGATTTTCAAGGTAAAAAAAATTTTTCAAAGTAAAATTTTTTTTCAAGGTTAAAAAAGATTTTCAAGGTAAAAAATGATTTTCAAGGTAAAAAATGATTTTCAAGGTAAAAAAAAATTTTCAAGGTAAAAAAAATTTTTCAAGGTAAAAAATGATTTTCTAGGTAAAAAAAAAATTTTAAGGTAAAAAAAATTTTTCAAGGTACATTTTTTTTTCAAGGTTAAAAATGATTTTCAAGGTAAAAAATTATTTTCAAGGTAAAAGATCTATTCCATTGCATTTTTTGATTTTTGTTGCTTGTATCTGCTTTTTTACAGGAAGATTGAAGCCTCTTTTGTACTCAGATAGTTAACAGCCATCTTAGCTTGGTCGACCTCCACTGTTTTTTTTGTCTGCTTCCTTTGAAGGGGAAAAAAAAGGGCGGTATTTACATCAAGCTGCTCTCATCACTTTTGCTCTTCGCAAAGCTTTTTTCCCGCCAGCGGTATTAAAACGCTCCCAACACGGAGGAGTATTACACCGGTTCCGAGGGTGCCACAATTTTTCTGTCGGCTCGACTACGACCGACTCTCAGGGGCTTGTAAATAATCCCCGGATGCTCCTTATATGACCTCAGATTGATCCACTGCGAGTAAGTCTTGCCGCCATGAGCATAGAAAGTGAGCTCTGCCAGTGAAAGGTGTAGAAAGTGTTTGTAGCAGCCGCCGCTACGCCTCTTAGCTCGTGTCGGCAAAGCATAAACTCTCACAACAGAACCTGCAACGTGAGTGGTATTTACGGGGCTGAAGGGTGCTTTTCAAATAACGATTCGTTTTTGTCAAACGGTTCTATAAACAAGATTAGGGATGGCTGCCGAGTTCAGTACTTTAATAGACAGCCACCGAATTCCACAACCGAGTAAAGGTTAAAGTAAAATTAAAATGTTGATAACTTTGTTGCTCTCGGCGAGGAAACAAGAGATTTTCCACCACATGACGCTCATGTGGTGGAAACTGTGGCATGAAACGACTAACATGAACTATGGCATAGAACAACATGAAACTGTGGCATGAAACAACGAACATGAACTATGGCATGGAACATCATGAAACTGTGGCATGAAACAACTAACATGAACTATGGCAAAGAACAACATGAAACTGTGGCATGACACAACTAACATGAACTATGGCATGGAACAACTATGAAATAACGAACATGAACTATGGCATAGAACAACATGAAACTATGGCATGAAACAACTAACATGAACTATGGCATAGAACAACATGAAACTGTGGCATGTAGCAACTAACATGAACTATGGCATAGAACAACATGAAACTGTGGCATGTGACAACTAACATGAACTATGGCATAGAACAACATGAAACTGTGGCATGTAACAACTAACATGAACTATGGCATGGAACAACTATTAAACTGTGGCATGAAACAACTAACATGAACTATGGCATGGAACAACTATGAAACTGTGGCATGAAACAACTAACATGAACTATGGCATAGAACAACATGAAACTGTGGCATGAAACAACTAACATGAACTATGGCATGGAACATCATGAAACTGTGGCATGAAACAACTAACATGAACTATGGCAAAGAACAACATGAAACTGTGGCATGAAACAACTAACATGAACTATGGCATGGAACAACTATGAAATAACTAACATGAACTATGGCATAGAACAACATGAAACTGTGGCATGAAACAACTAACATGAACTATGGCATAGAACAACATGAAACTGTGGCATGAGACAACTAACATGAACTATGGCATAGAACAACATGAAACTGTGGCATGAAACAACTAACATGAACTATGGCATAGAACAACATGAAACTGTGGCATGTGACAACTAACATGAACTATGGCATAGAACAACATGAAACTGTGGCATGTAACAACTAACATGAACTATGGCATGGAACAACTATGAAACTGTGGCATGAAACAACTAACGTGAACTATGGCATGGAACAACTATGAAACTGTCGCATGAAACAACTAACATGAACTATGGCATGGAACAACTATGAAACTGTGGCATGAAACAACTAACATGAACTATGGCATAGAACAACATGAAACTGTGGCATGAAACAACTAACATGAACTATGGCAAAGAACAACATGAAACTGTGGCAGGAAACAACTAACATGAACTATGGCATAGAACAACATGAAACTGTGGCATGAAACGACTAACATGAACTATGGCATAGAACAACATGAAACTGTGGCATGAAACAACTAACATGAACTATGGCATGGAACAACATGAAACTGTGGCATGAAACAACTAATTTACCCGGGGGTAAATAAAGTACCCACCAAACATTACCCGTGTAGATTTACTGTATTTTTCGGACTATAAAATCCTTTCATTTTTTTCAAAAATCAACAGTGCGCCTTATAACCTAATGTACGAAATAAGCAGGGGCGTCCATGATAGCGTTGCTTGGATGGCAACATGTTCCTCCAAAAGCTGTATGTACCTTTCAGCATTAATGGTGCCTTCACAGATGTGTAAGTTACCCATGTCTTGGGCACTAATACACCACCATACCATCACACATGCTGACTTTTGAACTTTGCGCCTATAACAATCCGGATGGTTCTTTTCCTCACAACACCCACAGTTTCCAAAAAAAAATTCAAATGTGGACTCGTCAGACCACAGAACACTTTTCCACTTTGCATCGGTCCATCTTAGATGAGCTCGGGCCCAGCGAAGCCTTCGGCGTTTCTGGGTGTTGTTAATAAATGGCTTTCGCTTTGCCTAGTAGAGTTCTAACTTGCACTTACAGATGTAGCGACCGACTGTGGTTACTGACAGTGGTTTTCTGAAGTGTTCCTGAGTCCATGTGGTGATATCCTTTACACACCGATGTCGTTGGTTCACCAGTTGCAACGTTAAGTACCTTGTCTTTGCAAGTTGAAAAAGACATGCAAATCATTGTATTCTGTTTTTATTCACGATTTTACACAATGTGACAACTTCACCGGCTTTGGGTTTTTGTAGTTACAGAGGACTTTAAAGTATTCAGTCGGACTTCAAAGTCGCGACCTCTTAGTTTGAAGATGAACGAAGGAACGAAGGAAATACGATCACTTCACACTAATTCTTAAATCCCTTCACTGGCTTCCTGTTCCACTCAGGTTTGAATTCAAAGTCTCCCTACTAACCCACCAGTGCCTCCATGGAAATGCCCCCCCCTCTACCTCAAAGAACTGCTCACCCCCAAATCCTCCACACGACACCTCCGCTCCGGACAGGCTAACCTCCTCCAACCTCCGAGGACAAAGCTACGAACAATGGGAGACCGGGCTTTCTGCTCCGCCGCTCCCAGTCTGTGGAACGCTCTCCCTGACCACCTGAGGGCACCACAGACTGTGGATGCTTTTAAAAAAGGCTTAAAAACCCTTCTTTTTAAAAAATAAAATAAAATTTAAAAAAAAAAAAGCCTTTTTATAGATATATGCATAGTAGTTCCAGCTATTAGGCTGTTCTAGTTTTTATTTTTATTTATTTTTGTTATCTTTTTTATTATTTTTTTTTAATTATTTTTTAATACACTGAGGTTGTTTGCTCAATGTAAAGTGCTTTTTACAAATAAAATCTATCATTATTATTAATAAATACATCAAATAGTGCCGTAAAAGTAGTCAGTGACACACCATTTGTGTCGTCATCTCGACCCGAGTGAACCCAATGGTAATTTTCTACCGCTTATTCCCTTCGGGGTCGTGGGGGGCGCTGGAGCCTATCTCAGCTACAATCGGGCGGAAGGTGAGGTACACCCTGGACAAGTCGCCACCAACAGGCTAATGCTAAATGACTTTGTAATGGTCAGCAACTCTGACTCTTGTTTGAATACTCAATTTATCAATACAACCCAGGAGAACTACTTGACCCAGAGAGGGGTAAATTCCTTCAGCTTCTCCACTGCCAAGCTGTGCTGGAGCCCCGTCGTACTCAAAATGTACAGCAGGTGAGGTTGCATTTTGGCCTCATACCTGGGAGAATCCTGCGATGGAGGAGATGATCTTCTCTCATTAATCAGGTATGACCTAATGGAGGTCTACGGGCACAAACCGGATATGAACTGCAGCTATTTAAGGAATAATACCAATGTCTTTTTTTTTCCCCCCTGCAAAGCAGATGGTAGCAATTCTGTCGGCTCCAACTAGCGCAAAGTGATTACGCGCGATGACGGCAAGCGTATCATTAGGCCTTTAATTGAAGTGGTAGGCAGTCTACTTGAGGTTCCCTGTGCCTGTGGAGAGGGGGAGTGTCGCCCCGCTCCATTTTCTTCCTGTCACTGCCACACCGTTTACATGTGTGCTGCATGAATATATCCTTCTCCTTCCGTGTAAGCAGCTTAGTAAACACACACACACACACACACACACACACACACACACACACACACACACACACACACACAGATGGCAGTGTCTGCTGGGGGCATCGAACGTTGCCGTGTGTGGTCGCGTGTCTGGAGTGCATGCCCGGTGGCATTTATGATGCCTTTGGAGAGGGCAAGGAGACGCTTAACCAAGTCAAACATCCTTCCACTCATGCATGGAGACAAGGTGCACACACACACACACACACACACACACACACACACACACACGCCAAGTCTGAAAGTGTGAGTTCATAGAGTAGAACTACAAAAAGCCGGGTTAAATGTAATGAGGACCTATTTGTCATGACGCGGGGGGTCGCAGCTTGCGACCCTGGACAAGGGTAGCAGGTAGGAACATATTTATTCATCTAACTACAAAATAACAGGCAAAAACTCTCTTAACTGTGGCATGAAATAAACAAGACTTACGTGGACGGTTGCGTGACAATAGCGTGAAGCAAACAACTAGCATACACTATAGCATAGCAAGAAACAAACAACTAACATGAAATATGGCATGGAACAACTATGAAACTGTGGCATGAAACAACTAACATGAACTATGGCATGGAACAACTATGAAACAAGTAACATGAACTATGGCATGGAACAACTATGAAACTGTGGCATGAAACAACTAACATGAACTATGGCATGGAACAACTATGAAACAACTAACATGAACTATGGCATAGAACAACATGAAACTGTGGCATGAAACAACTAACATGAACTATGGCATGGAACAACTATGAAACAACTAACATGAACTATGGCATTGAACAACTATGAAACTGTGGCATGAAACAACTAACATGAACTATGGCATAGAACAACATGAAACTGTGGCATGAAACAACTAACATGAACTATGACATAGAATAACATGAAACAACTAACATGAACTATGGCATGGAACAACTATGAAACTGTGGCATGAAACAACTAACATGAACTATGGCATAGAACAACTATGAAACTGTGGCATGAAACAACTAACATGAACTATGGCATGGAACAACTATGAAACAAGTAACATGAACTATGGCATGGAACAACTATGAAACTGTGGCATGAAACAACTAACATGAACTATGGCATGGAACAACTATGAAACAACTAACATGAACTATGGCATTGAACAACTATGAAACTGTGGCATGAAACAACTAACATGAACTATGGCATTGAACAACTATGAAACTGTGGCATGAAACAACTAACATGAACTATGGCATAGAACAACATGAAACTGTGGCATGAAACAACTAACATGAACTATGACATAGAACAACATGAAACAACTAACATGAACTATGGCATGGAACAACTATGAAACTGTGGCATGAAACAACTAACATGAACTATGGCATGGAACAACTATGAAACTGTGGCATGAAACAACTAACATGAACTATGGCATGGAACAACTATGAAACAACTAACATGAACTATGGCATAGAACAACATGAAACTGTGGCATGAAACAACTAACATGAACTATGGCATCGAACAACTATGAAACTGTGGCATAAAACAACTAACATGAACTATGGCATGGAACAACTATGAAACAACTAACATGAACTATGGCATAGAACAACATGAAACTGTGGCATGAAACAACTAACATGAACTATGGCATAGAACAACATGAAACTGTGGCATGAAACAACTAACATGAACTATGGCATGGAACAACTATGAAACAACTAACATGAACTATGGCATGGAACAACTATGAAACTGTAGCATGAAACAACTAACATGAACTATGACATGGAACAACTATGAAACTGTGGCATGAAACAACTAACATGAACTATGGCATGGAACAACTATGAAGCAACTAACATGAACTATGGAATAGAACAACATGAAACTGTGGCATGAAACAACTAACATGAACTATGGCATGGAACAACTATGAAACAACTAACATGAACTATGGCATTGAACAACTATGAAACTGTGGCATGAAACAACTAACATGAACTATGGCATAGAACAACATGAAACTGTGGCATGAAACAACTAACATGAACTATGACATAGAACAACATGAAACAACTAACATGAACTATGGCATGGAACAACTATGAAACTGTGGCATGAAACAACTAACATGAACTATGGCATGGAACAACTATGAAACTGTGGCATGAAACAACTAACATTAACTATGGCATGGAACAACTATGAAACTGTAGCATGAAACAACTAACATGAACTATGGCATGGAACAACTATGAAACTGTGGCATGAAACAACTAACATGAACTATGGCATGGAACAACTATGAAACTGTGGCATGAAACAACTAACATGAACTAAGGCATAGAACAACATGAAACTGTGGCATGAAACAACTAACATGAACTATGGCATGGAACAACTATGAAACTGTGGCATGAAACAACTAACATGAACTATGGCATAGAACAACATGGAACTGTGGCATGTAACAACTAACATGAACTATGGCATGGAACAACTATGAAACTGTGGCATGAAACAACTAACATGAACTATGGCATAGAACAACATGAAACTGTGGCATGAAACAACTAACATGAACTATGGCATGGAACAACTATGAAACTGTGGCATGAAACAACTAACATGAACTATGGCATAGAACAACATGAAACTGTGGCATGTGACAACTAACATGAACTATGGCATAGAACAACATGAAACTGTGGCATGAAACCAATAACTAGCATAACTATAGAATCAGACCTGAAAACGAGCAATGACGCCAGGCCGACTGACTGGCAAAGGCGGTTTAAATAGTCTCTTGATTGGAGCCAGGTGAGCGCCCGAACACCAGCGGCAGGTGAAAATCATATTCCACCATGGCAACCAAAACAAACAAGAGTGCACAAAAAACAGGAACTATTGGAGTTAAACTAACAGAACATAACGAAAACATGATCCAGACCATGGATCATGACACTGTTAGGGTTGTCCCGATACCAATATGTTGGTTCCGGTACCAAAAATGTATTTCAATACTTTTCGATACTTTTCTAAATACCACAAAAAAATTCATTATTGGCTTTACTTTAACAAAAAAATGTTAGTGTACATGAAACATATGTTTATTATTGTCATTTAGTCCTTAAATAAAATAGTGAACATACTAGACAACTTGTCTTTTAGTAGTAAGTAAACAAACAAAGACTCCTAATTAGTCTATGCAGTAACATATTGTGTCATTTATACACCTATTATTGTGTACACATTATGAGGGACAAACTGTAAAAAAAATATTAATCTACTTGTTCATTTACTGTTAATATCTGCTTATTTTCTGTTTCAACATGTTCTATCTACACTTCTGTTAAAATGTAAAAATCACTTATTCTTCTCTTCTTTGGTACTTTACATTAGTTTTGGATGATACCACACATTTAGGTATCGATCCGATACCAAGTAGTTACAGGATCATACATTGGTCATATTCAAAGTCCTCATGTGTCCAGGGACATATTTACTGACTTTATAAATATAATATAAATGTAAAAAAAAAAAATTTAAAAAAATTTGAAATGTGGACTCGTCAGACCACAGAACACTTCAGTCCATCTTAGATGAGCTCAAGCCATGCAAAGCAGGCGGCGTTTCTGGGTGTTGTTGATAAATGGCTTCGGCTTTGCATAGTAGAGTTTTAACTTGCACTTACAGATGTAGCGACCAACTGTAGTGACTGACAGTGGTTTTCTGAAGTGTTCCTGAGCCCATGTGGTGATATCCTTTACACACTTATATCCCGATTTTCAGCCAGAGCTGGAGGCCACGCCCCCTCCAGCTCCATGCGGACCTGAGTGAGGACAGACTTTTTTTCACGAAGGAAGGACAACAGGGTGACAAGAACTAAATCATCCAGACTAGAGACAAATTGTATTATTTTGTTTATCTTACCTAAAAATAAATATATTTATTAATTTAAAAAAAAAAAAAAAAACGAAATACATTTTTATTATATTTTGCTAAAACATCAAAATTAATTGTATTTTTTTTTTGTATTTTTTCTGACTCCTTATTACATCCAGCCGTAGAATTAAAATAAACATATTTGAAATAATTAATTTTAAATGATCATAAAAAGTCATTTAAAATGACCATATTTAATTATTAAAATAATTGCTTGTTTATCAAAAACTTTAGCATTTTATTCATTACATTTTGAAGCTCTCAGAAGCCAAGTTATGTTATATTCCTTAAGATTTATTTATGCAAGTTTGAAGTATCAATTATCCAAACACCGTTTTGTTTGCATATTTTCAGGATGTATATATATATATATATATATATATATATATATATATATATATATAAAATCTGAACCTTGGTATTTACCGTGATGACGGACTGGCAGTGTGTCGCGCCTCGCCAAGGAGCAGCGAGAATACCAAGAAACGCATATGCCAAATTTTCAAAGAGAACGGCCTACGGATTACGATTGAAGCCAACAAGCAAACAGTCAACTTCCTTGACGTCACTTTCAACCTGAGAAATAACAGCTACCAACCATTCACGAAATCCAACACAACACTCCAGTACGTGCACCATGACAGCAACCACCCACCCACCACCACGAAAAGAATACCTACCGGAATTAATAAAAGGCTATCGATGCTGTCATCTAGCAAATCTGAATTTGACCAAGCAACCCCCCCGTACCAAAAAGCCCTTGATGAAAGCGGATACAATTTCACCCTCACCTACGAACCCACGCCAGGAAACCAACCAAAAAAGAACAGAAAACGAAACAACATCATCTGGTACAACCCCCCCATACAGCAAAAACGTCTCAACTAACATTGGCCACAAATTCCTCAGTCTGATTGACAAACACTTCCCCAAAGGCAACACCCTAAGAAAAGTATTCAACAAGAACAACATTAAATTGAGCTACAACTGTATGAACAATATACGACAAATTATCTCAAACCACAACAAAACAATTGCAAATGAGCCGTCGGCCCCCGGACAGAGCGACCCCAAAACCAACAAAGGCTGCAACTGCCGCAAGAAACCTGATTGCCCTCTCAACGGGGGGTGCTTACAAACATCAGTTGTTTACCAATCTAAGGTAACACGCAAGGACATTAACACATCCGACACATATGTAGGATTAACCGAGGGAGAGTTCAAAACCAGATGGAACAATCACAAGGCTTCTTTCAGGAACCAAAACCTGCGGAATACCACACAACTCAGCAAACACATTTGGGACCTCAAAGACAATAATGTTGAATATTCAATAACATGGCAAATTCTTGCATCCAGCACACCTTACAATAGTGGTAATAAAAGATGCAACCTATGCTTGAAAGAGAAACTGTTTATTATATACCGTCCAGACCTGTCATCCCTCAACAAGCGCAGCGAAATTGTAACAGCATGCCGCCACAGACGGAAACACCTCCTAGGTAACACATGAGCCAATCACCACGCCCCTACGCCAGCCTGTACCCACCCACTCTGTGCCCTATACAAACCATGGTATGTGAATGCTCCCATTAAAATCTCCTGATGATTGAGGGAACCCCTCATGAAACAGGCCTGTAGAGATGAAGTAGTCTTGTGATTTTTTTTCCCACACATACATATATATATATATATATATATATATATATATATATATATATATATATATATATATATATATATATATATATATATATATATATGAAATACTTGACTTGGTGAATTCTAGCTGTCAATATACTCCCCCCCTCTTAACCACGCCCCCAACCGCACCCCACCCCACCCCCGACCACGCCCCCCACCCTCCATCTCCCGAAATCGGAGGTCTCAAGGTTGGCAAGTATGACGTATAGTATGCGTGTCGTGTTGCCAGAAGATGGAATGAATGATGTTAATTTCTCCTACATGAGGTTTAATAAGCGATCAAAGAGTATATATTCTACTCTCAGGACGTGTTAAGTGGAGGTATTTCATTGAAGGCTCCAAACACACATTAGGTGTCTCATTTTTGCAAAATAGCGCTTATCACGACTCCTCTCTTATTATTCCTGCCTATATCTCGGCCGGGAGGACCTTCAGGACCATTTCTGATGTAAAGAATACAGAGCTCGTCACTCTCTCTTCAATCCCGGAAGCCAAACTGATTGCCAAAATGTCCTTAAAAAAGGAAGAAGGATACATAAAAGAAGTAAAAGAACCAGACTGCAAAAAAAAAAAAAATGATAGCGTCTTAAGAAAATTGCATTTGAGAAAGTGGATCGTTTGATTTCGACCTTTCTATTTCCTTCTCATTGTCACTGCAATATGCTGCTCTCTTAAATAGCACAGATGTCCCGCAGTATATAATATATATATATATACATATATATATATATATATATATATATATATATATATATATATATATATATATATATATATATATATACATCCTGAAAATATGCAAACAAAACTGTGTTTAGATAATTGATACTTCAAACTTGCATAAATAAATATTAAGGAATATAACATAACTTGGCTTCTGAGAGCTTCAAAATGTAATGAATAAAATGCTAAAGTTGTTGATAAACAAGCAATTATTTTAATAATTAAATATGGTCATTTTAAATGAATTATTATGATAATTTAAAATTAATTATTTCAAATATGTTTATTTTAATGTATAATTCTAACGCCTGGATGTAATAAGGAGTCACAAAAAATACAAATAAAAATACAATTAATTTTGATGTTTTTAGCAAAATATAGTAAAAATGTATTTAGTTTTTTTTTTTTTTAATTAATAAATATATTTATTTGTAGGTAAGATAAACATAATAATACAATTTATCTCTAGTCTGGATGATTTATTTCTTGTCACCCCGTTGACAAATGTGGAAGGAGTAGTCCCCGGAAAAAAGTGTGGAAATAGAGCTTTGGAAAACCAGGAATTCTGGAGAATTCTGCAATTTTTTTTAACCTGAAAAAAACAGTAGTTAAAATTTCCAGGATGGTGAAATGTGTTGAAGGTAGAATGGTTCGAATAGGTTGAAAAATGTAGAAATGGTGGAAGTTTGAAAAATGGCCAATTCATTTTGAATGGGAAAAATGTCCCGGAAAACCTGGAATTCTGGGAATTTGGGGAATTTGTCGAGGGAAAGCCCGCAATTCCCAAATAGGCTGAACAGTTTGAAGTTGGAACGGTTTGAATCAGATGAAAAATGTGGAAGTTGTGGAACTTTAAAGAATGTCCCATTCATTTCAATGGGAATTTCAAAACAATTGGGGAATTTCGGGAAAAGCGGGAATTTTTTGTAAAATGGTAAAAAAAACGTGAATGTTCTGAATGAGTTGAAATGGTTGGTGTTGGAATTTTTCAAATCGGTCGAGAATGTCGAAGTAGTAACATGTTGAATTCAGAAATGGTATTATGGAATTCCTGGAATTCCGGGAAAACCGGGAATTTTTTCAGTAAAAAAAAAATTAAATTGTTTTTTTGGCCTGATTAAGAGGAATGTTTTGATGGTGGAACGATTGAAATGCGTTGAAAAATGTGGAAGGAGTAGTCGCCAGACAAAAAGGGTGGAAATAGGGCTTTGGAAAACCAGGAATTCTGGAAAATTCTGGAATTTTTTATCAACCTGGAAAAAAATGTAGTTTAAATTTCCAGGATGGTGAAATGTGTTGACGGTGGAATGGTTTGGATCAGTTGAAAAATGTGAAAACGGTGGATGTTTGAAAAATGGCCAATTCATTTTGAATGGGAAAAATGTCCCGGAAAACCTGGAATTCTGGGAATTTGGGGAATTTGTCAAGGGTCAGATGAAAAATCCTGTTGACTGAGCTGCCATATTTTTACTGTAAAATCTTGTTTTCAACGGAGTATTACTGTAAATGGAAAGACGGTTTGTTTTTACGGTAGAAAATCTGTCAGCTACGTTGCCAGAATAAAAAAAATAACTTCATGAACAACATCGTGTTGTAAAAAACAATGTCAATTTAACACAAAAATTCTGGCAATTAAGCTGCCAGCTTTTTCCGTAAAACCCCTCCAAAAAAACAGTGGTACTGTTTTTCCATACACCGTAAAATGTTGTAAAATGTTGTAAAAAAAAAACCAAAACACTATATTTTACAGTCAAATTTTGTAAATATAAAGTTTTTACTGTAAAATGGACGGTCTACTTAAAAAAATTGATATAATTAACAATACAATCCAGAGGCAAATTGAGCCATTATTCCAGTTACAAGTGGCCCTCTGATAACTGCCATGTGGCCCTCAGTGAAAACCACTTAGACATCCCTGATTTAGACAATTCCAATGCTACTATTTAAGTGTTTTTTATTCACCTTGGGGTTTTATTTGTCGTCCCATGCAGACAAATATTAGCAGTAAATGCTCTAGCAGGCTTCAATGCTGATGTTTGGAGAGAGGAAATGATGGTCGGTGCCCTTTGACCCTGGAATGTTTTTCATCGCTGACTCATCCATCTTCATTTTCTGCGGGAGTTTAGCGTGCTATAGACAATTAATTCACACAGCTCCAGGTGTTTGGATAGCTCAGCTCCAAGTAACCCACCCAAGCTGTCTGGAATGACATCCATCCGTCACACTTTCTTTCAACAAGGGCTCGGGTTAACGTCACGTTGTCGCGCTTTTGTAACTGAACGCCACCCTTTTTCTTGCCGTGTGAAGAGTGGAAGGTTTTTTTTCCTCCCCCGAAATAATTTGCAGGTACTACTGAAAATACCCGATTTAACAACCTTGTTTAATAACTTGCAGAGGTGTGGACTCGAGTCACATGACTTGGACTCGAGTCAGACTCGAGTCATGAATTTGATGACTTTGGACTCGACTTGACAAAATGTAAAAAGACTTGCAACTCGACTTAGACTTGAACATCAATGACTTGTGACTTCACTTGGACTTGAGCCTTTTGAATTGACATGACTTGACATGACTTGCTACTTTCCCCAAAACCCAAAGATGAAAAAGTTATTCGGGAGCGCTCCGTATTTTTTATTGCGTACTAGTCTATCAGCGTTGCGTGTGTCAGCTGGTGTGCTCTCAGTACAACAGCCAATCAAATTACCGTATTTTCCGCACTATAAGGCGCACCGGATTATTAGCCGCACCTTCAATGAATTACATATTTCATAACTTTGTCCACCAATAAGCCGCCCCGGATTATAAGCCGCGCCTACGCTGCGCTAAAGGGAATGTCAAAAAAACAGTCAGATAGTTCAGTCAAACTTTAATAATATATTGAAAACCAGCGTTCTAACAACTCTGTCCCAAAATGTACGCAAATGTGCAATCACAAACATAGTAAAATTCAAAATGGTGTAGAGCAATAGCAACATAATGTTGCTCGAACGTTAATGTCACAACACACAAAATAAACATAGCGCTCACCTTCTGAAGTTATTCTTCATTCGTAAATCCTTCGAATTCTTCGTCTTCGGTGTCCGAATTGAAAAGTTGCGCAAGCGTGGTATCCAAAATGGCCGGTTCCGTCTCGTCGAAGTCATCGGAGTCAGTGTCACTGTTGTCCAGCAGTTCTGTGAATCCTGCCTTCCGGAAAGCTCGGACCACAGTTGTGACCGAAATATCTGCCCAGGCATTTACGATCCACTGGCAAATGTTGGCGTATGTCGTCCGGCGCTGTCTGCCCGTCTTAGTGAAGGTGTGTTCGCCTTCGGAGCTGTGTGAAAAAAGCCACCCGGCCTCTTCGCGTAAACTTCCCTTAACCACTCGCTCATCTTTTCTTCATCCATCCATCCCTTCGAGTTAGCTTTTATGATGACGCCGGCTGGAAAGGTCTCTTTTGGCAAGGTCTTCCTTTTGAATATCACCATGGGTGGAAGTTAGCATGGCAAGCTAGAACCACAGTGAAGGATGACTTCTCATTCCCTGTGGTGCGAATATTCACCGTACGTGCTCCCGTTCCACAGTGCGGTTCACAGGAATATCAGTTGCTCTGAAATACGGTAGTAATCCGTGTGCGGATGGAGAGATTGCGTCTTTTTATGAACCGGATCCTTTTCGCTTAGTAGGAGCCATTTTGTGGTCTTTACAGATGTAAACAGGAAATGAAACGTACGGTGATATCCGCGCGTTTTTTCTTCTTCTTCCGGGGGCGGGCGGTAGCTTACAGTAGAAGAAGAAGCGCTTCCTGTTCTATGGGGGCGGGTGCTTACCTTGGCGGTTGCTTGCGTAGAAGAAGAAGCGCTTCCTGTTCTACCGGGAAAAAAGATGGCGGCTGTTTACCGAAGTTGCGAGATCGAAACTTTATGAAAATGAATCGTAATAAAGCGCACCGGGTTATAAGGCGCACTGTTAGCTTTTGAGAAAATTTGTGGTTTTTAGGTGCGCCTTATAGTGCGGAAAATACGGTAGATCTACTTTGTTTTCATCACACAGCATTCATCCAATCAAATTGCAGGACAACCAACGAAGAAGACATGTCCAAACCACACGCCAGTGAACAAAAAATTGGGTATAAAAATTACGAGGTGGTCAACACAAAACGGTTTGCAATATGCAACACATGCGGTTCGAAAATTACTGATGGAGAGGAAACAACTTCCAACTTCGTCCGGCATTTGAAGTTGCACAAAGAACGGTAAGTTTTGAATGTAAGATAACGTTTATTGGCTAAGTAACGTGACTTTTATTTGCTGTGTAGTTAAATCAGTGAGGCTGTAAACTCACTGCTAACGTTATAACGTTATTGCAAACACGGGAATCTGTTGCAGTTCACTACCTTATTCATACTTTTTGTTCAGTGATTTTTTTTAAGCAGGGTTAGTCAATATATCACACGTAAGGTTAGACGGCGGTCAGCAGCACCGCGTATTTTAGCCACCTAAAAAAAGACAAAAATAGTAAAATAAAGGTCAGTTAAAATGTATACTATATTATGAATATGTGTACCGTTTTAGCTAGCTTTCTGACATACTGTTGGTTGTTTACCTCAGTGGTCCCCAACCACCGGGCCGCGGCCCGCTACTGGTCCGTGGATCGAT
>NC_084578.2:2945000-2950000 GCF_033978685.3 Nerophis lumbriciformis | reverse complement strand
ATAATAGTGAGAGTCCTGTCCATAGTGGATCTAACATAATAGTGAGAGAGTCCAGTCCATAGTGGATCTAACATAATAGTGAGAGTCCAGTCCATAGTGGATCTAACATAATAGTGTGAGAGTCCAGTCCATAGTGGATCTAACATAATAGTGTGAGAGTCCAGTCCATAGTGGATCTAACATAATATTGTGAGAGTCCAGTCCATAGTGGATCTAACATAATAGTGTGAGTCCAGTCCATAGTGGATCTAACATAATATTGTGAGAGTCCAGTCCATAGTGGATCTAACATAATAGTGTGAGAGTCCAGTCCATAGTGGATCTAACATAATATTGTGAGAGTCCAGTCCATAGTGGATCTAACATAATAGTGAGAGTCCAGTCCATAGTGGATCTAACATAATATTGTGAGAGTCCAGTCCATAGTGGATCTAACATAATAGTGAGAGTCCAGTCCATAGTGGATCTATGTGAGAGTCCAGTCCGTAGTGGATCTAACATAATAGTGAGAGAGTCCAGTCCATAGTGAATCTAACATAATAGTGTGAGAGTCCAGTCCATAGTGGATCCAACATAATAGTGAGAGTCCAGTCCATAGTGGATCTAACATAATAGTGTGAGAGTCCAGTCCATAGTGGATCTAACATAATAGTGTGAGAGTCCAGTCCATAGTGGATCTAACATAATAGTGAGAGTCCAGTCCATAGTGGATCTAACATAATAGTGAGAGTCCAGTCCATAGTGGATCTAACATAATATTGTGAGAGTCCAGTCCATAGTGGATCTAACATAATAGTGTGAGAGTCCAGTCCATAGTGGATCTAACATAATAGTGAGAGTCCAGTCCATAGTGGATCTAACATAATAGTGAGAGTCCAGTCCATAGTGGATCTAACATATTAGTGTGAGAGTCCAGTCCATAGTGGATCTAACATAATAGTGAGAGTCCAGTCCATAGTGGATCTAACATAATAGTGTGAGAGTTCAGTCCATAGTGGATCTAACATAATAGTTTGAGTCCAGTCCATAGTGGATCTAACATAATAGTGTGAGAGTCCAGTCCATAGTGGGTCTGACATAATAGTGTGAGAGTCCAGTCCATAGTGGATCTAACATAATAGTGAGAGTCCAGTCCATAGTGGATATAACATAATAGTGAGAGTCCAGTCCATAGTGGATCTAACATAATAGTGAGAGTCCAGTCCATAGTGGATCTAACATAATAGTGAGAGTCCAGTCTATAGTGGATCTAACATAATAGTGTGAGAGTCCAGTCCATAGTGGATCTAACATAATAGTGTGGGAGTCCAGTCCATAGTGGATCCAACATAATAGTGAGAGTCCTGTCCATAGTGGATCTAACATAATAGTGAGAGAGTCCAGTCCATAGTGGATCTAACATAATAGTGAGAGTCCAGTCCATAGTGGATCTAACATAATAGTGTGAGAGTCCAGTCCATAGTGGATCTAACATAATAGTGTGAGAGTCCAGTCCATAGTGGATCTAACATAATATTGTGAGAGTCCAGTCCATAGTGGATCTAACATAATAGTGTGAGTCCAGTCCATAGTGGATCTAACATAATATTGTGAGAGTCCAGTCCATAGTGGATCTAACATAATAGTGTGAGAGTCCAGTCCATAGTGGATCTAACATAATATTGTGAGAGTCCAGTCCATAGTGGATCTAACATAATAGTGAGAGTCCAGTCCATAGTGGATCTAACATAATATTGTGAGAGTCCAGTCCATAGTGGATCTAACATAATAGTGAGAGTCCAGTCCATAGTGGATCTATGTGAGAGTCCAGTCCGTAGTGGATCTAACATAATAGTGAGAGAGTCCAGTCCATAGTGAATCTAACATAATAGTGTGAGAGTCCAGTCCATAGTGGATCCAACATAATAGTGAGAGTCCAGTCCATAGTGGATCTAACATAATAGTGTGAGAGTCCAGTCCATAGTGGATCTAACATAATAGTGTGAGAGTCCAGTCCATAGTGGATCTAACATAATAGTGAGAGTCCAGTCCATAGTGGATCTAACATAATAGTGAGAGTCCAGTCCATAGTGGATCTAACATAATATTGTGAGAGTCCAGTCCATAGTGGATCTAACATAATAGTGTGAGAGTCCAGTCCATAGTGGATCTAACATAATAGTGAGAGTCCAGTCCATAGTGGATCTAACATAATAGTGAGAGTCCAGTCCATAGTGGATCTAACATATTAGTGTGAGAGTCCAGTCCATAGTGGATCTAACATAATAGTGAGAGTCCAGTCCATAGTGGATCTAACATAATAGTGTGAGAGTTCAGTCCATAGTGGATCTAACATAATAGTTTGAGTCCAGTCCATAGTGGATCTAACATAATAGTGTGAGAGTCCAGTCCATAGTGGGTCTGACATAATAGTGTGAGAGTCCAGTCCATAGTGGATCTAACATAATAGTGAGAGTCCAGTCCATAGTGGATATAACATAATAGTGAGAGTCCAGTCCATAGTGGATCTAACATAATAGTGAGAGTCCAGTCCATAGTGGATCTAACATAATAGTGAGAGTCCAGTCTATAGTGGATCTAACATAATAGTGTGAGAGTCCAGTCCATAGTGGATCTAACATAATAGTGAGAGTCCAGTCCATAGTGGATCTAACATAATAGTGAGAGTCCAGTCCATAGTGGATCTAACATAATAGTGAGAGTCCAGTCCATAGTGGATCTAACATGATAATGTGAGAGTCCAGTCCATAGTGGATCTAACATACGGTAATAGTGAGAGTGCAGTCCATAGTGGATCTAACATAATAGTGTGAGTCCAGTCCATAGTGGATCTAACATAATAGTGTGAGAGTCCAGTCCATAGTGGATCTAACATAATAGTGAGAGTCCAGTCCATAGTGGATCTAACATAATAGTGAGAGTCCAGTCCATAGTGGATCTAACATGATAGTGAGAGTCCAGTCCATAGTGGATCTAACATAATAGTGAGAGTCCAGTCCATAGTGGATATAACATAATAGTGTGAGAGTCCAGTCCATAGTGGATCTAACATAATAGTGTGAGAGTCCAGTCCATAGTGGATCTAACATAATAGTGAGAGTCCAGTCCATAGTGGATCTAACATAATAGTGTGAGAGTCCAGTCCATAGTGGATCTAACATAATAGTGAGAGTCCAGTCCATAGTGGATCCAACATAATAGTGAGAGTCCAGTCCATAGTGGATCTAACATAATAGTGAGAGTCCAGTCCATAGTGGATCTAACATAATAGTGTGAGAGTCCAGTCCATAGTGAATCTAACATAATAGTTTGAGAGTCCAGTCCATAGTGGATCTAACATACTAGTGTGAAAGTCCAGTCCATAGTGGATCTAACATAATAGTGAGAGTCCAGTCCATAGTGGATCTAACATAATAGTGAGAGTCCAGTCCATAGTGGATCTAACATAATAGTGTGAGAGTCCAGTCCATAGTGGATCTTACATAATAGTGAGAGTCCAGTCCATAGTGGATCTAACATAATAGTGTGAGAGTCCAGTCCATAGTGGATCTAACATAATAGTGTGAGAGTCCAGTCCATAGTGGATCTAACATAATAGTGTGAGAGTCCAGTCCATAGTGGATCTAACATAATAGTGTGAGAGTCCAGTCCATAGTGGATCTAACATAATAGTGTGAGAGTCCAGTCCATAGTGGATCTAACATAATAGTGAGAGTCCAGTCCATAGTGGATCTAACATAATAATGTGAGTCCAGTCCATAGTGGATCTAACATAATAGTGTGAGAGTCCAGTCCATAGTGGATCTAACATGATAATGTGAGTCCAGTCCATAGTGGATCTAACATAATAGTGAGAGTCCAGTCCATAGTGGATCTAATATAATAGTGAGAGTCCAGTCCATAGTGGATCTAACATAATAATGAGAGTCCAGTCCATAGTGGATCTAACATAATAGTGTGAGAGTCCAGTCCATAGTGGATCTAACATGATATTGTGAGAGTCCAGTCCATAGTGGATCTAACATAATAGTGTGAGAGTCCAGTCCATAGTGGATCTAACATAATATTGTGAGAGTCCAGTCCATAGTGGATCTAACATAATAGTGAGAGTCCAGTCCATAGTGGATCTAACATAAGAGTGAGAGTCCAGTCCATAGTGGATCTAACATAAGAGTGAGAGTCCAGTCCATAGTGGATCTAACATATTAGTGTGAGAGTCCAGTCCATAGTGGATCTAACATGTTAATGTGAGTCCAGTCCATAGTGGATCTAACATAATAGTGAGAGTCCAGTCCATAGTGGATCTAACATAATAGTGAGAGTCCAGTCCATAGTGGATCTAACATAATAGTGTGAGAGTCCAGTCCATAGTGGATCTAACATAATAGTGAGAGTCCAGTCCATAGTGGATCTAACATAATAGTGGAGAGTCCAGTCCATAGTGGATCTAACATAATATTGTGAGAGTCCAGTCCATAGTGGATCTAACATAATAGTGAGAGTCCAGTCCATAGTGGATCTAACATAATAGTGAGAGTCCAGTCCATAGTGGATCTAACATAATAGTGAGAGTCCAGTCCATAGTGGATCTAACATAATAGTGAGAGAGTCCAGTCCATAGTGGATCTAACATAATAGTGTGAGAGTCCAGTCCATAGTGGATCTAACATAATAGTGTGAGAGTCCAGTCCATAGTGGATCTAACATAATAGTGAGAGTCCAGTCCATAGTGGATCTAACATAATAGTGAGAGTCCAGTCCATAGTGGATCTAACATAATATTGTGAGAGTCCAGTCCATAGTGGATCTAACATAATAGTGAGAGTCCAGTCCATAGTGGATCTAACATAATAGTGAGAGTCCAGTCCATAGTGGATCTAACATAAGAGTGAGAGTCCAGTCCATAGTGGATCTAACATATTAGTGTGAGAGTCCAGTCCATAGTGGATCTAACATGTTAATGTGAGTCCAGTCCATAGTGGATCTAACATAATAGTGAG
>NC_084578.2:2937500-2940000 GCF_033978685.3 Nerophis lumbriciformis | reverse complement strand
ATATTTATATATCATACATCATATTTAGTTATTATGGGCCACAGCCGTACGCAGTTGTAATACACTTTTCCACCACTTGTGGAGCTAAAATCATAGAAAAGTTCCTCGAGCGCAAAAATTACGACTAAAGTGGTGAAGCTGTCCTTTCAGTTGCATTTAAATTTTATTGACAGCTAATTTAATAAGCATATAAATGATCATTTATGATTTATTTTGTCAGAATGTATTTATTTTAGCACAGTCTAATTGTATGTTTAAATCCATTGTTGAGTCCCCTTCTTTTGCATTTTGAATCGTTTCGTGATATAATTATTGAAACAGTTACAATCAAGAGTATTAGAATTTGAGTGTTCCGCGGGCCCCTTTATAGTGTAGACGTTGGGCCCCAAAGTCAAAAAGGTGAAGAACCCCGGTGCTATTGCAGCATGAGGCTCCAGGAGTACTCATGTTTACGTAAACCGACTGAATACGCAGTGTGGAATAAAAACATGAGCTCACAGGTTTGTCCACCAGCATCACACTGATTACGTCCACTCTGCTGTCACGCGCAATGTTTGCTGGGAGGAAAGTGTTTGCATATGAGCCCAAAAATGTATTGTGTCAGCGCTAATAATGTGCTCTGACACCCACTTTTCCTGGCAATTTTCAACAAAAGTCCATAAAGCGGCGTGGTAATTACGAGGGGCCACCCTGCCCGCCCAGATGTTTGGATTCCACCAGATGTGGCGACCCTGCCGGGGTGATAATAAAAAATATAAAAAATATTTTAAAAAAATTCAGTGATATTGTGTATTATTTTTATTAATAATAAAAAATTAAAAATAAATAAAAAAAACGCTAAAAATTCAGTTGCATAATTACAGTTGTGGATTGTTTTGTGTCATGTTTGTGTGTCCTCTCAATTGCTCTGTTGATTGCTATTCTGAATGTTGCTGGTTTTGGAATTGGAATTGTATTATTATTGTATTATTCTGTATTATTTTGTTGGACTGATTAAGAAAAAACAAAACATTCAGTTACATACATTTTATTGTGTATTATTTTTTTTGGACTGATTAATAAAAAATACAAAATATAAAAAATTCAGTTACATACATTTTATTGTGTATTATTTAGTTGTTCTGATTAATAAAAAATAAATTAAAATTCAATTTAAAAAAAAATCAGTTACATACATTTTATATTGTATTATTTTTTTGGACTGATTAATAAAATTTAAAACAATAAAAAATTAAGTTACATAAATGTTATTGTGTATTATTTTGTTGGACTGATTAATAAAAAAAACATTTATCATTATTTTTTATTCAGTTAAATGCATTTTATTAGGTATTATTTTGTTGGACTGATTAAGAAAAAAAACATTTAGTTACATGAATTGTATTGTGTATTATTTAGTTGGACTGATTAATAAAAAATAAAAAACATGAAAAATAAAAAATCCAGTTACATAAATTTTTTTTTGTATTATTTTGTTGGACTGATTAATAAAAATTAATAAATACATACAAAATTCAGTTACATAAATTGTATTGTGTATTATTTTTATTATTAATGAAAATAAAACGTTTTTTTTTTTAAAAAGCAAAAAAATGTAGTTACATAAATTCAGTTTTGGATTGTTTTGTGTCATGTTGGTGTGTCCTTTCAATTGCTGTCTTGATTGCTATTCTGAATGTTGCTGGGTTTGGTTTTGGAACTGAGATTGTATTATTATTGTATTATTGTGTATTATTTTGTTGGAGTGATCAATAAAAATAAAATTTAAATTCAGTTACATACATTTTATTGTGTATTATTTTGTTGGACTGATTAATAAAAAAAATAAAAAAAATAAAAAATTCAGTGAACAAAAGTCCATAAAGCGGTGTGGTAATTACGAGGGGCCACCCTGCCCGCCCAGATGTTTGGATTCCACCAGATGTGGCGACCCTGCCTGGGTGATAATTAAAAAAAATAAAAAATATAATTAAAAAATTCAGTGATATTGTGTATTATTTTTATTAATAATAAAAAATAAAAAATAAATTAAAAAAACGCTAAAAATTCAGTTGCATAAATACAGTTGTGGATTGTTTTGTGTCATGTTTGTGTGTCCTCTCAATTTCTCCGTTGATTGCTATTCTGAATGTTGCTGGTTTTGGAATTGGAATTGTATTATTATTGTATTACTGTGTATTATTTTGTTGGACTGATTAAGAAAAAACAAAACATTCAGTTACATAAATTGTATTGTGTATTATTTTTTTGGACTGATTAATCAAAATACAAAATATAAAAAAATCAGTTACATAAATTTTATTGTGTATTATTTAGTTGTTCTGATTAATAAAAAATAAATTTAAAATAAATTTAAAATAAATCAGTCACACACATTTTATATTGTATTATTTTGTTGGACTGATTAATAAAATTAAAAACAATAAAAAATTCAGTTACATAAATGTTATTGTGTATTATTTTGTTGGACCGATTAATAAAAAAAACATTTATCATTATT
>NC_084578.2:2885000-2932500 GCF_033978685.3 Nerophis lumbriciformis | reverse complement strand
AAAAAAAACAAAAAACATTCAGTTACATTAATTTTATTGTGTATAATTTTGTTGAACTGATTAATAAAAATTAAAAAATTAAAAAAATGCAGTTACATAAATGTTATTGTGTATTATTTTGTTAGATTGATTAATAAAAAAATATACAACATTTTTTTGTTGGACTTATTAAGAAAAGAAAAGAAAATAAAGAACATTCATTAATTTTATTGTGTATTATTTTGTTTGACTGATTAATAAAAATAAAAAAATAAAAAAATTCAGTTACATAAATGTTATTGTGTATTATTTTGTTGGACTGATTAATAAAAAAAATTCTAAAAAGAATTTTAAAAATTAAGTTACATCAATTTTATTGTGTATTATTTTGTTGGACTTATTAAAAAAAAAAAAAAAAACATTCCAAAATTTTGTTGGACTGATTAATAAAAATTAAAAAAATTAAGAAATTAAAAAATTCAGTTGCAGAAATGTTATTTTGTATTATTTTGTTGGACTGATTAATAAAAAAATATAAAACATTTTTTTGTTGGACTTATTAAGAAAAAAAATTAAAATAAAGAACATTCATTAATTTTATTGTGTATTATTTTTTGGACTGATTAATAAAAATAATAAAAATAAAAAATAAAACATTCAGTTACATTAATTTTATTGTGTAAAATTTAGTTGGACTGATTAATAAAAAATAAAAAAAATAAAAAAATAAAATAATTAAGTTACATACATTTTATTGTGTATTATTTTGTTGGACTGATTAATAAAAAAATATATACTAAAACAATTCTGTTACATACATTTAATTGTGTATTATTTTGTTGGACTTATTAAGAAAAAAAATAAAAAAACATTCAGTTACATTAATTTTATTGTGTATTATTTTTTGGACTGATTAATAAAAATAATAAAAATAAAAAATAAAAAATTCAGTTGTATCAATTTTATTGTGGATTATTTTGTTGGACTTATTGAGAAAAAAAATACAAATAAAAAACATTCAGTTACAATAATTTTATTGTGTATTATTTTGTTGGGCTGATTAATAAAAAATAAATTAAATTAAATTAAAAAAATTCAGTTACATTAATTTTATTGTGCATTAATTTGTTGGACTTATTAATAAAAAATCAAAATTAAAAAAAATTATGTTACATAAATGTTATTGTGTATTATTTTGTTGGACTGATTAATTAAAAAAACATTTAAAAAGATTTTTTAAAATTCAGTTACATCAATGTTATTGTGTATTTTTTTGTTGGACTGATTAATAAAAATAAAAATAAAAAAAAATTCAGTTACATGAATTTTATTGTGTATTTTTTTGTTGGACATATTTTTAAAATAAATAATAAAAAAAATGTTGTTACGTAAATTTTATTGTGTATTATTTTTATTATTAATAAAAAATTAAAAAACGCAAAAAAATCAGTTACATAAATTCAGTTTTGGATTGTTTTGTGTCATGTTTGTGTGTCCTCTCAATTGCTCTGTTGATTGCTATTCTGAATGTTGCTGGGCCGGGTTTGGTTTTGAAATTGGAATTCAATTATTATTGTATTATTGTGTATTATTTGGTTGGACTGATTAAGAAAAAACAAAACCAAAAAAACCATCAGTTCCATCAATTTTATTGTGTATTATTTTGTTTGACTGATTAATTAAAAAAGAAAAAAGAAAAAAAAACAGTTATATAAATGTTATTGTGTATTATTTTGTTGGACTGATTAATAAAAAAAATGTTTAAAAAGATTTTTAAAAATTAAGTTACATCAATTTTATTGTGTATTATTTTGTTGCACTTATTAAAGAACAACAAAAAAAACAAAAAACATTCAGTTACATTAATTTTATTGTGTATAATTTTTTTGGACTGATTAATAAAAATAATAAAAATTAAAAAATTAAAAAAATTCAGTTACATATATGTTATTGTGTATTATTTTGTTGGACTGATTAATAAAAAAAATATTTAAAAAAAATTCAGTTACATACATTTAATTGTGTATTATTTTGTTGGACTTATTAAGAAAAAAAATTAAAAATTAAAAAACATTCAGTTACATTAATTTTATTGTGTATTATTTTTTGGACTGATTAATAAAAATAATAAAAATAGAAAATAAAAATTTCAGTTGTATCAATTTTATTGTATATTATTTTGTTGGACTTATTAAGAAAAAAAATACAAATAAAAAACATTCAGTTGCAATAATGTTATTGTGTATTATTTTATTGGACTGATTAATAAAAAATAAATTAAATTAAATTTAAAAAATACAGTTACATTAATTTTACTGTGAAGTAATTTGTTGGACTTATTAATAAAAATCAAAATTAAAAAAATGATGTTACATAAATGTTATTGTGTATTATTTTGTTGGATTGATTAATTAAAAAAAACATTTAAAAAGATTTTTAAAAATTTAGTTACATCAATTTTATTGTGTATTATTTTGTTGGACTGATTAATTTGAGAAAAATGTTTGCAAATTTAAAACAATTCAGTTACATACATTTTTATTATGTATTATTTTGTTGGACTGATTAATAAAAATAAAAAAAGTACAAAAATACAAAAATTCAGTTACATAAATGTTATTGTGTATTATTTTGTTGGACTGATTAATAAAAAAAATATAAAACATTTTTTTGTTGGACTTATTGAGAAAAAAAAATTAAATAAAGAACATTCATTAATTTTATTGTGTATTATTTTTTGGACTGATTAATAACAATAATAAAAATTAAAAATAAAACATTCAGTTAAATTAATTTTATTGTGTATAATTTTGTTGGACTGATTAATAAAAAATAAAAAAATAAAAAAATAAAAACATTCAGTTACATACATTTTATTGTGTAATATTTTGTTGGACTGATTAATTAAAAAAATATTTAAAACATTCAGTTACATACATTTAATTGTGTATCATTTTGTTAGACTTATTAAGAAAAAAAATAAAAAATTAAAAACATTCAGTTACATTAATTTTATTGTGTATTATTTTTTGGACTGATTAATAAAAATAATAAAAATAAAAATAAAAAATTCAGTTTTATCAATTGTATAGTGTATTATTTTGTTGGACTTATTAAGAAAAAAAATACAAATTAAAAACATTCAGTTGCAATAATGTTATTGTGTATTATTTTATTGGACAGATAAATACAAAATAAATTAAATTAAATTAAAAAAATTCAGTTACATTAATTTTACTGTGCATTAATTTGTTGGACTTATTAATAAAAATCAAAATTAAAAAAAATTCTGTTACATAAATGTTATTGTGTATTATTTTGTTGGACTGATTAATTAAAAAAACATTTAAAAAGATTTTTTTAAATGTAGTTACATCAATTTTATTGTGTATTATTTTGTTGGACTGATTAATTTAAAACATTTTTTAAAAATTTAAAAAAAATTAAGTTACATACATTTTTATTGTGTATTATTTTGTTGGACTGATTAATAAAACATTTTAAAAAATTAAAAAATTCAGTTACATACATTGTATTGTGTATTATTTTGTTGGACTGATTAATAAAAAAAATATTTAAAAAATTCAGTTACATACATTTAATTGTGTATTATTTTGTTGGACTTATTAAGAAAAAAAATAAAAAATTAAAAAACATTCAGTTACATTAATTTTATTGTGTATTATTTTTTGGACGGATTAATAAAAATAATAAAAATAAAAAATAAAAAATTCAGTTGTATCAATTTTATTGTGTATTATTTTGTTGGACTTATTAAGAACACAAATACAAATAAAAAACATTCAGTTACAATAATTTTATTGTGTATTATTTTGTTGGACTGATTAATAAAAAATAAATTAAATTAAATTAAAAAAAAATCAGTTACATTAATTTTATTGTGCTTTAATTTGTTGGACTTATTAATAAAAATCAAAATTAAAAAAATGATGTTACATAAATGTTATTGTGTATTATTTTGTTGGACTGATTAATTAAAAAAAACATTTAAAAAGATTTTTTTAAATTTAGTTACATCAATTTTATTGTGTATTATTTTTGTTAGACTGATTAATTTAAAAACATTTTTTTTAAATTAAAAAAAAATTAAGTTACATACATTTTTATTGTGTATTATTTTGTTGGACTGATTAATAAAAAAATAAATAAAAAAATCAGTTAGATAAATGTTATTGTGTATTATTTTGTTGGACTGATTAATAAAAAAAATGTTTAAAAATATTTTTTTAAATTAAGTTACATCAATTTTATTGTGTATTATTTTGTTGGACTTATTAAAAAAAACAAAAAAAACAAAAAACATTCAGTTACATTAATTTTATTGTGTATAATTTTGTTAAACTGATTAATAAAATTTAAAAAAAATTAAAACATTAAAAATTCAGTTACATAAATGTTATTGTGTATTATTTTGTTGGACTGATTAATAAAAAAATATAAAACATTTTTTTGTTGGACTTATTAAGAAAAAAAATTAAAATGAAGAACATTTATTAATTTTATTGTGTATTATTTTTTATTTAATAAAAATAATAAAAATTAAAAATCAAACATTCAGTTAAATTATTTTTATTGTGTATAATTTTGTTGGACTGATTAATAAAAAATTAAAAAAATTAAAAAAAAAAAAAATTCAGTTACATACATTTTATTGTGTATTATTTTGTTGGACTGATTAATAAAAAAATATATTAAAAAAAATTCAGTTACATACATTTAATTGTGTATTAATGTGTTGGACTTATTAAGAAAAAAAAATAAAAAGAAAAAAACATTCAGTTACATTAATTTTATTGTGTATTATTTTTTTGGACTGATTAATAAAAATAATAAAAATTAAAAATTAAAAATTCAGTTGTATCAATTTTATTGTGTATTATTTTGTTGGACTTATTGAGAAAAAAAATACAAATAAAAAACTTTCAGTTACAATAATGTTATTGTGTAGTATTTTGTTGAACTGATTAATAAAAAATAAATTAAATTAAAAAAAATCAGTTACATTAATTTTATTGTGCATTAATATGTTGGACTTATTAATAAAAATCAAAATTAAAAAAAATTATGTTACATAAATGTTATTGTGTATTATTTTGTTGGACTGATTAGTTAAAAAAAAACATTTAAAAAGATTTTTTAAAATTCAGTTACATCAATTTTATTGTGTATTATTTTGTTGGACTGATTAATTTAAAAACATTTTTTTTAAATTAAAAAAAAATTAAGTTACATACATTTTTATTGTGTATTATTTTGTTGGACTGATTAATAAAACATTTTAAAAAATTAAAAAATTCAGTTACATACATTGTATTGTGTATTATTTTGTTGGACTGATTAATAAAAAAAATATTTAAAAAAATTCAGTTACATACATTTAATTGTGTATTATTTTGTTGGACTTATTAAGAAAAAAAATAAAAAATAAAAAAACATTCAGTTACATTAATTTTATTGTGTATTATTTTTTGGACTGATTAATAAAAATAATAAAAATAAAAAATAAAAAATTCAGTTGTATCAATTTTATTGTGTATTATTTTGTTGGATTTATTAAGAACACAAATACAAATAAAAAACATTCAGTTACAATAATTGTATTGTGTATTATTTTGTTGGACTGATTAATAAAAAATAAATTAAATTAAATTAAAAAAAATCAGTTACATTAATTTTATTGTGCTTTAATTTGTTGGACTTATTAATAAAAATCAAAATAAAAAAAATGATGTTACATAAATGTTATTGTGTATTATTTTGTTGGACTGATTAATTAAAAAAAACATTTAAAAATATTTTTTTAAATTTAGTTACATCAATTTTATTGTGTATTATTTTGTTGGACTGATTAATAAAAATAATAAAAATGAAAAAATAAACAATTCAGTTGTATCAATTGTATTGTGTATTATTTTGTTGGACTTATTAAGAACAAAAATACAAATAAAAACATTCAGTTACAATAATTTTATTGTGTATTATTTTGTTGGACTGATTAATAAAAAATAAATTAAATTAAATTAAAAAAATTCAGTTACATTAATTTTATTGTGCATTAATATGTTGGACTTGTTAATAAAAATTAAAATTAAAAAAAATTCAGTTACAAAAATATTATTGTGTATCATTTTGTCGGACTGATTAATTATACAAAACATTTAAAAAGATTTTTAAAAATTCAGTTACATCAGTTGTATTGTGTATTATTTTGTTGGACTGATTAATAAAAAAAAATGTTTTACAAATTTAAAAATAAATCAGTTACATACATTTTTATTATGTATTATTTTGTTGGACTGATTAAAAAAAACAAAAAAAAACAAAAAACATTCAGTTACATTAATTTTATTGTGTAAAATTTTGTTGGACTGATTAATAAAAATTAAAAAAATTAAAAAATTAAAAAATTCAGTTACATAAATGTTATTGTGTATTATTTTGTTGGACTGATTAATAAAAACATATATAAAACATTTTTTTGTTGGACTTATTGAGAAAAAAAATTTAAATAAAGAACATTCATTAATTTTATTGTGTATTATTTTTTGGACTGATTAATAAAAATAATAAAAAATAAAAAATAAAAACATTCAGTTAAATTAATTTTATTGTGTATAATTTTGTTGAACTGATTAATAAAAAATAAAAAAAATAAAAACATTCAGTTACATACATTTTATTGTGTATTATTTTGTTTGACTGATTAATTAAAAAAATATTTAAAAAATTCAGTTACATACATTTAATTGTGTATTAATTTGTTGGACTTATTAAGAAAGAAAATACAAAATAAAAAACATTCAGTTACATTGATTTTATTGTGTATTATTTTTTGGACTGATTAATAAAAATAATTTAAAAAAAAATTCAGTTGTATCAATTTTATTGTGTATTATTTTGTTGGACTTATTAAGAAAAAAAATACAAATAAAAAACATTCAGTTACAATAATTTTATTGTGTATTAATATGTTGGACTTATTAATAAAAATCAAAATTAAGAAAAATTATGTTACATAAATGTTATTGTGTATTATTTTGTTGGACTGATTAGTTAAAAAAAAACATTTAAAAAGATTTTTAAAAATTCAGTTACCTCAATTTTATTGTGTATTATTTTGTTGGACTTATTAAGAAAAAAAATAAAAAATTAAAAAACATTCAGTTACATTAATTTTATTGTGTATTATTTTTTGGACTGATTAATAAAAATAATAAAAATAAAAAATGAAAAATTCAGTTGTATCAATTTTATTGTGTATTATTTTGTTGGACTTATTAAGAAAAAAAATACAAATAAAAAACATTCAGTTGCAATAATGTTATTGTGTATTATTTTATTGGACTGATTAATAAAAAATAAATTAAATTAAATTTAAAAAATTCAGTTACATTAATTTTACTGTGCATTAATATGTTGGACTTAGCAATAAAAATCAAAATTAAAAAAAATTCTGTTACATAAATGTTATTGTGTATTATTTTGTTGGACTGATTAATTTGATTTTTTTTTTTACAAATTTAAAAAAATTCAGTTACATACATTTTTATTATGTATTATTTTGTTGGACTGATTAATAAAAAAAATTTTAAAAAGAGACGGGGGATTAAGATGCAAACGCAGACAAACTCCGCAGCTTCCTGCACGCACAACAGATGTCGGCAGAGGAGAGGCGCTGGGAGTCTGGCACCGAGCGGCGTCCGCTAACCGGCCGCTCGGTTGCCCAATGCAAGCTGACAAGCTCCTGGCAGTGTTCAGATAACACCATCTTCTCTGTTCGGCTCCGCAGCCAAAGGAGGGCCCCTCTCACCCGCTGAATGCTGAAGGGACTCCATGCCAAGCTGCACAGTGGAGCCACTATGTGTGATGTGTGTGTGTGTGGGGCAGATCCATTGTGAGAGGCTCAAGTACATCTCAATGTGAGGGAGGTTTGTTGTCCTCTCCTTTGTCCCAGCCAACACTGAACGCATCATCTCAATGTAAACAAACACACAAATTGGACCCAGCTGCCTTTGCAAAAAAAGACTGCATGTGTTGTTGTCTCCAACTGACGCTAAACTAGAATGTCACCAACCAGGATCTCTTCACTCAGCCCTCGCCGCTCGCGCTCGCTCCCCCGGCGGCCTGGCGTTTCCGCTCTTTACGTTGATGATGATGATGATGCGTGCGTAAGGCTACACCGCCAGATAGGACCTGTGACGGCTGCCTCTTTGGTCGCGGGACGCCGTCGTCAGATCAGACCTGAGGGAGGGTAATGAGGAGCGATGCCAGAGGGGCAAAGGGCGGGGAACACAGGAACCACCACCCCCCCACTCCACCCAAAAAGAGGAGTGGGGGCGGGGTTTCATTTTCCTCAAAAATGTACAGTGCGCCTCATAACCCGGTGCGCCTCGAGTACGTGTCATTTCTGGTTGTGCATACCGACCTCGGACCTATTTTATGTGGCACATGGTGTAGTAGCCAGTGTGACCAGCAGATGGCAGTCACACATAAGAGATATGTGTGGACTGCAGGTTGAATCACACTAGCAAGCAACACCAAAACGTTGGTGTTCCATTGAGAACGCAGAACATTACACACGGCACTGAAAAATCTGTGTTTTAGTACGATTTCGGTAAGCTACGAAGCCAATTGCCCCCAAAAAGTGGAGTGGGGGTGGGGTTTCATTTTCCTCAAAAATGGACAGTGTGCCTTATAAACTCGTGTACGTATTAATTCTGGTTGTGCATACCGACCTCGGACCTATTTTATTTGGCACGTGGTGTAGTAACCAGTGTGACCAGCAGATGGCAGTCACACATAAGAGATATGTGTGGACTGCAGGTTGAATGACACTAGCAAGCAACACCAAAACGTTGGTGTTCCATTGAGAACGCAGAACAATACACACGGCACTGAAAAATCTGTGTTTTAGTACGATTTCGGTAAGCTACGAAGCCAATTGCCCCCCACTCAACCCAAAAAGTGGAGTGGGCGTGGGGACGGGGTTTCATTTTCCTCCAAAATGTACAGTGCACCTTATAACCTCGTGTACGTATTAATTCTGGTTGTGCATACCGACCTCGGAGCTATTTTATTTGGCACATGGTGTAGTAACCAGTGTGACCAGCAGATGGCAGTCACACATAAGAGATATGTGTGGACTGCAGGTTAAATGACACTAGCAAGCAACGCCAAAACTTTGATTTTCCATTGAAAACACAGAACATTACACACGGCACTGAAAAATCTGTGTTTTAGTACGATTTCGGTAAGCTACGAAGCCAATTGCCCCCACTCCACCCAAAAAGTGGAGTGGGCGTGGGGGCGGGGTTTCATTTTCCTCAAAAATGTACAGTGCGCCTTATAACCCGGCTCGAGTACGTGTCAATTCTGGTTGTGCATACCGACCTCGGACCTATTTTATTTGGCACATGGCATTGTAACCAGTATGACCAGCAGATGGCAGTCACACATAAGAGATATGTGTGGACTGCAGGTTAAATGACACTAGCAAGCAACACCAAAGTTGTTCCATTGAGAACGCAGAACATTACACACCGCACTGAAAAATCTGTGTTTTAGTACGATTTCGGTAAGCTACGAAGCCAATTGCCCCCCACTCCACCCAAAAAGTGGAGTGGGGGTGGGGGCGGGGTTTCATTTTCCTCAAAAATGGACAGCGCGCCTTATAACCTCATGTACGTATTAATTTTGGTTGTGCATACCGACCTCGGAGCTATTTTATTTGGCACATGGTGTAGTAACCGGTGTGACCAGCAGATGGCAGTCACACATAAGAGATATGTGTGGACTGCAGGTTGAATGACATGAGCAAGCAACACCAAAACTTTGATTTTCCATTGAGAACACAGAACATTACACACGGCACTGAAAAATCGGTGTTTTAGTACGATTTCGGTAAGCTACGAAGCCAATTGCCCCCACTCCACCCAAAAAGTGGAGTGGGGATGGGGGCGGGGTTTCGTTTTCCTCAAAAATGGACAGTGCGCCTTATAACCTTGTGTACATATTAATTCTGGTTGTGTATACCAACCTCGGACCTATTTTATGTGGCACATGGTGTAGTAACCAGTGTGACCAGCAGATGGCAGTCACACATAAGAGATATGTGTGGACTGCAGGTTAAATGACACTAGCAAGCAACGCCAAAACTTTGATTTTCCATTGAAAACACAGAACATTTCACACGGCACTAAAAAATCTGTGTTTTAGTACGATTTCGGTAAGCTACGAAGCCAATTACCCCCACTCCACCCAAAAAGTGGAGTGGGGATGGGGGCGGGGTTTCATTTTCCTCAAAAATGGACAGTGCGCCTTATAACCTCGTGTACGTATTAATTATGGTTGTGTATACCAACCTCGGACCTATTTTATGTGGCACATGGTGTAGTAACCAGTGTGACCAGCAGATGGCAGTCACACATAAGAGATATGTGTGACTGCAGGTTAAATGACACTAGCAAGCAACGCCAAAACTTTGATTTTCCATTGAAAACACAGAACATTTCACACGGCACTAAAAAAATCTGTGTTTTAGTACGATTTCGGTAAGCTACGAAGCCAATTACCCCCACTCCACCCAAAAAGTGGAGTGGGGATGGGGGCGGGGTTTCATTTTCCTCAAAAATGGACAGTGCGCCTTATAACCTCGTGTACGTATTAATTCTGGTTGTGCATACCGACCTCCGACCTATTTTATTTGGCACATGGTGTAGTAACCAGTGTGACCAGCAGATGGCAGTCACACATAAGAGACATGTGTGGACTGCAGGTTAAATGACACTAGCAAGCAACGCCAAAACTTTGATTTTCCATTGAAAACACAGAACATTACACACGGCACTGAAAAATCTGTGTTTTAGTACGATTTTGGTAAGCTACAAAGCCAATTGCCCCCACTCCACCCAAAAAGTGGAGTGGGGGTGGGGGCGGGGTTTCATTTTCCTCAAAAATGGACAGTGCGCCTTATAACCTCGTGTACGTATTAATTCTGGTTGTGCATACCGACCTCGGACCTATTTTTTTTGGCACATGGTGTAGTAACCAGTGTGACCAGCAGATGGCGGTCACACATAAGAGATATGTGTGGACTGCAGGTTGAATGACACTAGCAAGCAACGCCAAAACTTTGATTTTCCATTGAAAACACAGAACATTTCACACGGCACTGAAAAATCTGTGTTTTAGTACGATTTCGGTAAGCTACGAAGCCAATTGCCCCCACTCCACCCAAAAAGTGGAGTGGGGATGGGGGCGGGGTTTCATTTTCCTCAAAAATGGACAGCGCGCCTTATAACCTCGTGTACGTATTAATTCTGGTTGTGCATACCGACCTCGGAACTATTTTATTTGGCACATGGTGTAGTAACCAGTGTGACCAGCAGATGGCAGTCACACATAAGAGATATGTGTGGACTGCAGGTTAAATGACACTAGCAAGCAACGCCAAAACTTTGATTTTCCATTGAAAACACAGAACATTACACACGGCACTGAAAAATCTGTGTTTTAGTACGATTTTGGTAAGCTATGAAGCCAATTGCCCCCACTCCACCCAAAAAGTGGAGTAGGGATGGGGGCGGGGTTTCATTTTCCTCAAAAATGGACAGTGCGCCTTATAACCTCGTGTAGGTATTAATTCCGGTTGTGCATACCGACCTCGGAACTATTTTATTTGGCACCATGGTGTAGTAACCAGTGTGACCAGCAGATGGCAGTCACACATAAGAGATATGTGTGGACTGCAGGTTAAATGACACTAGCAAGCGACGCCAAAACTTTGATTTTCCATTGAAAACGCAGAACATTACACACGGCACTGAAAAATCTGTGTTTTAGTACGATTTCGGTAAGCTACGAAGCCAATTGCCCCCACTCCACCCAAAAAGTGGTGTGGGGATGGGGTTTAATTTTTCTCAAAAATGGACAATGCACCTTATAACCTCCTGTATGTATTAATTTTGGTTGTGCATACCAACCTCGGACCTATTTTATTTGGCACATGGTGTAGTAACCAGTGTGACCAACAGATGGCGGTAACACATAAGAGATATGTGTGGACTGCAGGTTGAATGACACTAGCAAGCAACGCCAAAACTTTGATTTTCCATTGAAAACACAGAACATTACACACGGCACTGAAAAATCGGTGTTTTAGTACGATTTCGGTAAGCTACGAAGTCAATTGCCCCCCACTCCACCCAAAAAGTGGAGTGGGGGTGGGGGCGGGGTTTCAATTTCCTCAAAAATGGACAGTGCGCCTTATAAACTCGTGTACGTATTAATTCTGGTTGTGCATACCGACCTCGGAGCTATTTTCTTTGGCACATGGTGTAGTAACCAGTGTGACCAGCAGATGGCAGTCACACATAAGAGATATGTGTGGACTGCAGGTTAAATGACACTAGCAAGCAACGCCAAAACTTTGATTTTCCATTGAGAACACAGAACATTACACACGGCACTGAAAAATCTGTGTTTTAGTACGATTTCGGTAAGCTACGAAGCCAATTGCCCCCACTCCACCCAAAAAGTGGAGTGGGTGTGGGGGCGGGGTTTCATTTTCCTCAAAAATGGACAGTGCGCCTTATAACCTCGTGTACGTATTAATTCCGGTTGTGCATACCGACCTCGGACCTATTTTATTTGGCACATGGCATTGTAACCAGTGTGACCAGCAGATGGCAGTCACACATAAGAGATATGTGTGGACTGCAGGTTAAATGACACTAGCAAGCAACACCAAAGTTGTTCCATTGAGAACGCAGAACATTACACACGGCACTGAAAAATCTGTGTTTTAGTACGATTTCGGTAAGCTACGAAGCCAATTGCCCCCACTCCACCCAAAAAGTGGAGTGGGCGTGGGGGCGGGGTTTCATTTTCCTCAAAAATGGACAGTGCACCTTATAACCTCGTGTACGTATTAATTCTGGTTGTGCATACCGACCTCGGAGCTATTTTATTTGGCACATGGTTTAGTAACCAGTGTGACCAGCAGATGGCAGTCACACATAAGAGATATGTGTGGACTGCAGGTTGAATGACACTAGCAAGCAACGCCAAAACTTAGATTTTCCATTGAAAACACAGAACATTACACACGGCACTGAAAAATCTGTGTTTTAGTACGATTTCGGTAAGCTACGAAGCCAATTGCCCCCACTCCACCCAAAAAGTGGAGTGGGCGTGGGGGCGGGGTTTAATTTTTCTCAAAAATGGACAGTGTGCCTTATAAACTCGTGTACGTATTAATTCTGGTTGTGCATACCCACCTCAGAACTATTTTATGTGGCACATGGTGTAGTAGCCAGTGTGACCAGAAGATGGCAGTCACACATAAGAGACATGTGTGGACTGCAGGTTGAATGACACTAGCAAGCAACGCCAAAACTTTGATTTTCCATTGAAAACACAGAACATTACACACGGCACTGAAAAATCGGTGTTTTAGTACGATTTCGGTAAGCTACAAAGCCAATTTCCCCCACTCCACCCAAAAAGTGGAGTGGAGTGGGCGTGGGCGTGGGGGCGGGGTTTCGTTTTCCTCAAAAATGGACAGTTGGCCTCGAGTACGTGTTAATTCCGGTTGTGCATACCAACCTCAAACCTATTTTTTTTTTGGCACATGGTGTAGTAACCAGTGTGACCAGCAGATGGCAGTCACACATAAGAGATATGTGTGGACTGCAGGTTAAATGACACTAGCAAGCAACGCCAAAACTTTTTGATTTGCCATTGAAAACACAGAACATTACACACGGCACTGAAAAATCTGTGTTTTAGTACGATTTCGGTAAGCTACGAAGCCAATTGCCCCCACTCCACCCAAAAAGTGGAGTGGGGGTGGGGGCGGGGTTTAATTTTTCTCAAAAATGGACAGTGCGCCTTATAACCTTGTGTACGTATTAATTCTGGTTGTGCATACCGACCTCGGAGCTATTTTATTTGGCACATGGTGTAGTAACCAGTGTGACCAGCAGATGGCAGTCACACATAAGAGATATGTGTGGACTGCGGGTTGAATGACACTAGCAAGCAACACCAAAACTTTAGTGTTCCATTGAGAACGCAGAACATTACACGGCACTGAAAAATCTGTGTTTTAGTACGATTTCGGTGAGCTACGAAGCCAATCGCCCCCACTCCACCCAAAAAGTGGAGTTGGTGTGGGGGCGGGGTTTCGTTTTCCTCAAAAATAGACAGTGGGCCTCATAACCTAACCTCATAACCTCGAGTACGTGTTAATTCCGGTTGTGCATACCGACCTCGGACCTATTTTTTTTGGCACATGGTGTAGTAGCCAGTGTGACCAGCAGATGGCAGTCACACATAAGAGATATGTGTGGACTGCAGGTTGAATGACACTAGCAAGCAACGCCAAAACTTTGGTGTTCCATTGAGAACGCAGAACATTACACACGGCACTGAAAAATCTGTGTTTTAGTACGATTTTGGTAAGCTACGAAGCCAATTGCCCCCACTCCACCCAAAAAGTGGAGTGGGGATGGGGGCGGGGTTTCATTTTTCTCAAAATTGGACAGTGCGCCTTATAACCTCGTGTATGTATTAATTCTGGTTGTGCATACCGACCTCGGACCTATTTTATCTGGCACATGGTGTGGTAACCAGTGTGACCAGCAGATGGCAGTCACACATAAGAGATATGTGTGGACTGCAGGTTGAATGACACTAGCAAGCAACACCAAAGTTGTTCCATTGAGAACGCAGAACATTACACACGGCACTGAAAAATCTGTGTTTTAGTACGATTTCGGTAAGCTACGAAGCCAATTTCCCTCCCTCCACCCAAAAAGTGGAGTGGGCGTGGGGGCGGGGTTTAATTTTCCTCAAAAATGGACAGTGCGCCTTATAAACTCATGTACGTATTAATTCCGGTTGTGCATACCAACCTCGGACCTATTTTATTTGGCACATGGTGTAGTAACCAGTGTGACCAGCAGATGGCAGTCACACATAAGAGATATGTGTGGACTGCAGGTTAAATGACACTAGCAAGCAACACCAAAGTTGTTCCATTGAGAACGCAGAACATTACACACGGCACTGAAAAATCTGTGTTTTAGTACGATTTCGGTAAGCTACGAAGCCAATTGTCCCCACTCCACCCAAAAAGTGGAGTGGGGATGGGGGCGGGGTTTAATTTTCCTCAAAAATGGACAGTGTGCCTTATAACCTGGTGTACGTATTAATTCTGGTTGTGCATACCGACCTCGGAGCTATTTTATTTGGCACATGGTGTAGTAACCAGTGTGACCAGCAGATGGCAGTCACACATAAGAGATATGTGTGGACTGCAGGTTGAATGACACTAGCAAGCAACACCAAAACTTTGGTGTTCCATTGAGAACGCAGAACATTACACACGGCACTGAAAAATCTGTGTTTTAGTACGATTTCGGTAAGCTACGAAGCCAATTGCCCCCCACTCCACCCAAAAAGTGGAGTGGGGATGGGGGCGGGGTTTCATTTTCCTCAAAAATGGACAGTGCGCCTTATAACCTCGTGTACGTATTAATTCCGGTTGTGCATACCGACCTCGGAGCTATTTTATTTGGCACATGGTGTAGTAACCAGTGTGACCAGCAGATGGCAGTCACACATAAGAGATATGTGTGGACTGCAGGTTGAATGACACTAGCAAGCAACACCAAAACTTTAGTGTTCCATTGAGAACGCAGAACATTACACACGGCACTGAAAAATGTGTGTTTTGGTACGATTTCGGTAAGCTACGAAGCCAATTGCCCCCAAAAAGTGGAGTGGGGGTGGGGTTTCATTTTTCTCAAAAATGGACAGTGCGCCTTATAACCTCGTGTACATATTAATTCTGGTTGTGCATACCGACCTCGGATCTATTTTATTTGGCACATGGTGTAGTAACCAGTGTGACCAGCAGATGGCAGTCACACATAAGAGATATGTGTGGACTGCAGGTTGAATGACACTAGCAAGCAACGCCAAAACTTTGATTTTCCATTGAAAACACAGAACATTACACACGGCACTGAAAAATCTGTGTTTTAGTACGATTTCGGTAAGCTACGAAGCCAATTTCCCCCCACTCCACCCAAAAAGTGGAATGGGGATGGGGGCGGGGTTTCATTTTCCTCAAAAATGGACAGTGCGCCTTATAACCTCGTGTACGTATTAATTATGGTTGTGTATACCAACCTCGGACCTATTTTATGTGGCACATGGTGAAGTAACCAGTGTGACCAGCAGATGGCAGTCACACATAAGAGATATGTCTGGACTGCAGGTTAAATGACACTAGCAAGCAACGCCAAAACTTTGATTTTCCATTGAAAACACAGAACATTTCACACGGCACTAAAAAACTCTGTGTTTTAGTACGATTTTGGTAAGCTACGAAGCCAATTGCCCCCCACTCCACCCAAAAAGTGGAGTGGGGTGGGGGCGGGGTTTCATTTTCCTCAAAAATGGACAGTGCGCCTTATAACCTCGTGTACGTATTAATCCCGGTTGTGCATACCGACCTCGGAGCTATTTTATTTGGCACATAGTGTAGTAACCAGTGTGACCAGCAGATGGCAGTCACACATAAGAGATATGTGTGGACTGCAGGTTGAATGACACCAGCAAGCAACACCAAAACTTTGGTTTTCCATTGAAAACACAGAACATTACACACGGCACTGAAAAATCTGTGTTTTAGTACGATTTCGGTAAGCTACGAAGCCAATTGCCCCCACTCCACCCAAAAAGTGGAGTGGGGATGGGGGCGGGGTTTCATTTTCCTCAAAAATGGACAGCGCGCCTTATAACCTTGTGTACGTATTAATTCTGGTTGTGCATACCGACCTCGGAGCTATTTTATTTGGCACATGGTGTAGTAGCCAGTGTGACCAGCAGATGGCAGTCACACATAAGAGATATGTGTGGACTGCAGGTTAAATGACACGAGCAAGCAACGCCAAAACTTTGATTTTCCATTGAAAACACAGAACATTACACACGGCACTGAAAAATCTGTGTTTTAGTACGATTTTGGTAAGCTACAAAGCCAATTGCCCCCCACTCTATCCAAAAAGTGGGACGGGGGCGGGGTTTCATTTTCCTCAAAAATGGACAGTGCGCCTTATAACCTCGTGTACGTATTAATCCCGGTTGTGCATACCGACCTCGGAGCTATTTTATTTGGCACATGGTGTAGTAACCAGTGTGACCAGCAGATGGCGGTCACACATAAGAGATATGTGTGGACTGCAGGTTGAATGACACTAGCAAGCAACGCCAAAACTTTTTGATTTGCCATTGAAAACACAGAACATTACACACGGCACTGAAAAAATCTGTGTTTTAGTACGATTTCGGTAAGCTACGAAGCCAATTGCCCCCACTCCACCCAAAAAGTGGAGTGGGGATGGGAGCGGGGTTTCGTTTTCCTCAAAAATGGACAGTGCGCCTTATAACCTCGTGTACGCATTAATTCTGGTTGTGCATACCAACCTCGGACCTATTTTATTTGGCACATGGTGTAGTAACCAGTGTGACCAGCAGATGGCAGTCACACATAAGAGATATGTGTGGACTGCAGGTTGAATGACACTAGCAAGCAACACCAAAACGTTGGTGTTCCATTGAGAACGCAGAACATTACACACGGCACTGAAAAATCTGTGTTTTAGTACGATTTCGGTAAGCTACGAAGCCAATTGCCCCCACTCCACCCAAAAAGTGGAGTGGGCGTGGGGGCGGGGTTTCATTTTCCTCAAAAATGGACAGTGCACCTTATAACCTCGTGTACGTATTAATTCTGGTTGTGCATACCGACCTCGGACCTATTTTATTTGGCACATGGTGTAGTAACCAGTGTGACCAGCAGATGGCAGTCACACATAAGAGATATGTGTGGACTGCAGGTTGAATGACACTAGCAAGCAACACCAAAGTTGTTCCATTGAGAACGCAGAACATTACACACGGCACTGAAAAATCTGTGTTTTAGTACGATTTCGGTAAGCTACGAAGCCAATTGCCCCCACTCCACCCAAAAAGTGGAGTGGGGATGGGGGCGGGGTTTCATTTTCCTCAAAAATGGACAGTGCGCCTTATAAACTCGTGTACGTATTAATTCTGGTTGTGCATACCGACCTCGGACCTATTTTATTTGGCACATGGTTTAGTAACCAGTGTGACCAGCAGATGGCAGTCACACATAAGAGATATGTGTGGACTGCAGGTTGAATGACATGAGCATGAAACGCCAAAACTTTGATTTTCTATTAAAAACACAGAACATTACACACGGCACTGAAAAATCTGTGTTTTAGTTCGATTTCGGTAAGCTCCGAAGCCAATTGTCGGAGCATTACGGACTTGAATGGGAAAGAACATGGAAGCAGTTTGGAGCAGCAAACCGTGTTGACATCATTCTCCAGACTTTTAGTGAGATCTGCTACATAAAAGTGTTGTGCTGAAGGCCAATAAAAAGGGAGTGAACTTTGATTAAATTCTCAGCATAGTTTGTTTAAAAAAAATAGCGTTGATTGATGGCCCAGCAGGAATAAATGCAGACTTGTCAGGCAACAATGAATCAGGCGTCTCCTCAATGACTTCTGCACTTGGTGTTTCTTTGGCACGCTCACTTGAGTGTGGCTCTCTTTTACAAAGTCGTTACTTTAATGAAGGCAGAATCAAATGTGAACAATTTATGGCTTTCTTGGCCAAGCGAGAAGTTGCAAGGTAAGATCATCTCAGTCGGAGGAATTGATGACTTTGCTCACATGTCAGTGTTGGAAGGACCTTCTAGGTCTTGTTCATTGGCCACATCATCATCATCATCATCATCACCATCATCATCATGTTCATGTTCATGTTGTTCCTCTGTGCTGGTCTGCCCTCTGCTGGACTGACCTGGGCATGGCATCAGAAATTGACTTAGAGCAGTGGTTCTTAACCTTGTTGGAGGTAGCAAACACCTTCAGTTTCATGAGAGCACATTCACCCAACCCTTCTTTAGTGAACAATAACATTTTGTTTTTCAAATTCAAGACAAAGTTATATGTTTTTGGTAACACTTTAGTATGGGCAGAGGTGGGTAGAGTAGCCAGAAATTGTACTCAAGTAAGAGTACTGTTACTTTAGAGATGTATTACTCAAGTAAAAGTAAGGAGTAGTCACCCAAATATTTACTTGAGTAAAAGTAAAAAGTATGTTGTGAAAAAACTACTCAAGTACTGAGTAACTGATGAGTAACATACACACTCATATCATATATATATACATACATATACATTGATATATACAGTATATAATTTATATGTCAATCAATCAATCAATCAATGTTTATTTATATAGCCCTAAATCACAAGTGTCTCAAAGGGCTGCACAAGCCACAACGACATCCTCGGTACAAAGCCCACATACGGGCAAGGAAAAACTCACCCCAGTGGGACGTCGATGTGAATGACTATGAGAAACCTTGGAGAGGACCGCATATGTGGGTAACCCCCCCCCCCTCTAGGGAGACCGAATGCAATGGATGTCGAGTGGGTCTAACATAATATTGTGAGAGTCCAGTCCATAGTGGATCCAGCATAACAGTAAGAGTCCAGTCCACAGTGGGGTCAGCAGGAAACCATCCCGAGCGGAGACGGGTCAGCAGCGCAGAGATGTTCCCAACCGATATACAGGCGAGCGGTTCACCCCGGGTCCCGACCCCGGACAGCCAGCACCCCATCCATGGCCACCGGATCTGTGTGTCTCCCCTTCCACAAGGGATAGGGGGGAACAGAGGAGAAAAGAAAAGAAACGGCAGATCAACTGGTCTAAAAAGGGGGGCTATTCAAAGGCTAGAGTATACAAATGAGTTTTGAGATGGGACTTAAATGTTTCTACTGAGGTAGCATCTCTAACTGTTACCGGGATTGTATTTATTATATGTATTTATTTTGCTGTTTTTGTTTACATGTTAAATGTGTTTTAATGAATATACAAGCATGTTTAACACATATAGATTCCTTTCTTTCATGAAGACAAGAATATAAGTTGGTGTATTACCTGATTCTGATGACTTGCGTTGATTGTAATCAGACAGTAGTGATGATAACGTCCACGTTTTCAAATGGAGGAGAAGAAAAGTTCCTCCTTTCTGTCTAATACCACATGAAAGTGGTGGGTTTTTGGCATCTTATTTGTCCAGCTTCCATATTCGTTTTTATACACTTTACAAGAAATACATTGGCGTCAAACTCCGTAGCTTGCTAGCTTGTTTGCGCTGGCTTTCGGGAGACTCTTGTTTTGAAAGCGCAGGCGCGATGGAGCGGCACTTTTATTGTGAAGACGGGAACGTCCTCATGTGCGGTCAGTCTTTAGGCTTTTGACGGGATGTACGGTTGAAATAAAAAAGTATCTTTTTTCCTTCACACTTTTGATTGATTGAAACTTGTATTAGTAGATTGCACAGTACAGTACATATTCCGTACAATTGACCACTAAATGGTAACGCCCCAATACGTTTTTCAACTTGTTTAAGTCAGGTCATGTGACCGCCTGGCTCTGTTTGATTGGTCCAACGTCACCAGTGACTGCATCTGATTGGTGGAACGGAGTGAACGTCACCAGTGACTGTATTTGTTGAAACACTTTGAAGGTCTGTCTGACAGACCAAAACAAACAAAGCGTGCATTAACAGATCGATAAAAATTAGTAGCGAGTAGCGAGCTGAATGTAGATAAAAGTAGCGGAGTAAAAGTAGTGTTTCTTCTCTATAAATATACTTAAGTAAAAGTAAAAGTATGTTGCATTAAAACTACTCTTAGAAGTACAATTTATCGCAAAGGTTACTCAAGTAGATGTAACGGAGTAAATGTAGCACGTTACTACCCACCTCTGAGTATGGGGAACATATTCTAAGTAACAAAGACTTAAGGGTAAGGGTTAGGGTTAGGGTTAGAGGGTTAGGGTTATAATAAGGCATTAATAAGTACTTACTAATGACTAGTTAAGAGCCAATATGTTACTAATTTGCATGTTAATAAGCAACTAATTAATGGTGAATAAGTTCCCCATACTAAAGTGTTAGCATGTTTTATTACTGGTGCACAAAATGAAGCGTGCATGAACATCACCTTGTTCAAAGAACAAAAGCAACACAGTGCATAAACTCACAACAAATGACACACCTGCAAATCAGTCTGACTTCTGCTGTTGTCGTAGCCGTAATACGCCCGATAGGGAGAAGTTTTTATTTACACGATGAGTCGGGTGTGTCTCGACCTCCGCCGAACCCCTGAGGCCGACTCACCGAACTCCTAGGGTTCAATCAAACCCAGGTTAAAAACCACTGACTTAGAGAAACAAAAAAAATATATATATATATATATATTATTTTAATTAATATATAGATTATTTTATATATATATATATATATATATATATATATATATATATATATATATATATATATATATATATATATATATATATATATATATACACATATGTGTATAATGTCTTTAATGTCCTTTGTGTTCTTTGCTGTTTCCCTCTTACACACATGTTTAGGTGTGCTATGGCTATGAGGTTGTTTTTTTCCTTGGCCTCAGTCTGGACCCCCTCTCCAGGGGCCCAGGCTTAGACTGATTGTTTGTTTGTTTTTCTCATCCCCGCGCCCTCGCCAGCGTTTACCTGTTTCTTACCTTTTTGTAAGGGGCGCCGGAAGTTGTCAGACCCGTCAGCGATCCTGTTCTGTCTCCCTGTAATGTTTGATCCTGTTCTGTCTCCCTGTAATGTTTGTCTGCCCTTGAATGGGATTGTGCTGAAAATCTTAATTTCCCCTCGGGGATTATCAAAGTTTTTTCTGATTCTGATTCTGAGTTCTTCAAAATAGCCACCCTTTGCTCTGATTACTGCTTTGCACACTCTTGGCATTCTCTCCACGAGCTTCAAGAAGTCGTCACCTGTAAGGGTTTTCACTTCACAGGTGTGCCTTATCAGGGTTGATTAGTGGAATGTCTTCATCAACGGGGTCGGGACCATCAGTCGTGTTGTGAATGAGAAGGTGTGTCCAAACGTTTGTCCTGCACTCTATATCCATTTATTACAATATGCCGCAACCAAAATATTGGTATCAAGGACAACCCTAAAGCCTATTTTATTTTACACTTCAAAGCTAATTTTGATTCAGAAAGTTTAAATAATAATAATACAAGAACTGCTTCTTCCACCTCAAAAATATTGCCCGCCTCCGTCCATCCCTGTTAGAATAATTATGTATAAGTTATCACACAACTCTTATGCTTAAAGGCCGTTGCTATAGTTATTATCAATTGTGCTGAAGCTGTACTTTTCTATCCGTGCAAAGGCACACAATTTGTAATCTTGCTTTGCGAGTTGCCTCGTGTCAGCAGTTTTGTTTCCAGACCCTGCCTGCTGACAGCCAAGGACGGACATCGAGTACCTCAACGCAGACAAAAACAGAGACAGGGCGAAATCGCGAGTGTTAGCACATTTCCATTGTGAATAATCATGTATTGTGTCTACTAGGGGGCTGCTTGCGTTACCCCTCCCTAGCCTCAATGATGTTAACTAGGGACCTCCCGAATAAATAGAGGAGCACGTGGGACTGTACCTTAGAGCGAGGTGGGAGACTGTCACTGAGTGTGCAGCCCCAGACGTTTCTCCTCATGAGCTAAATCATAGTTGCCAACCTTGAGACCTCCGATTTCGGGAGGTGGGGGGGGTGGGGAGTGGGACGGGGCGTGGTTAAGAGGGGAGGAGTATATTGACAGCTAGAATTCACCAAGTCAAGTATTTCATTCATATATATATATATATATATATATATATATATATATATATATATATATATATATATATATATATATATATATATATATATATATATATACATCCTGAAAATATGCAAACAAAACTGTGTTTAGATAATTGATACTTCAAACGTGCATAAATATAACATGAATATAACATAACTTGGCTTCTGAGAGCTTAAAAATGTAATGAATAAAATGCTAAAGTTGTTGATAAACAAGCAATTATTTTTAATAATTAAATATGGTCATTTTAAATGAATTATTATGATAATTTAAAATGTATTATTTCAAATATGTTTATTTTAATGTACCAGTATAATTCTATGGCTGGATGTAATAAGGAGTCAGAAAAAATACCAAAAAAAATTGTTTTGATGTTTTTAGCAAAATATAGTACAAATGTATTTAGTTATTTAGTTTTTTTGTTTTTTTTTAATTAATAAATATATTTATTTTTAGGTAAGAATAAACATAATAAAACAATTTATCTCTAGTCAGAATGATTTAGTTCTTGTCACCCTGTTGTCCTCCCATAGTGAAAAAAGGCTGTCCTCACTCAGGTCCGCATGGAGCTGGAGGGGGCGTGGCCTCCAGCTCCGGCTAAAAATCGGGATATTTTCGGGAGAATATTTGTCCCGGGAGGTTTTCGGGAGAGGCGCTGAATTTCGGGAGTCTCCCCGAAAATTCGGGAGGGTTGGCAAGTATGAGCTGAATTGAACTCTGTCTCTATGTGATTCCTTGCTTCTTGTCTTGTGTAATAGATAGTTCGGTGTGCAAATAACTTAGAATTTAATGGCAGCAACACATTGCAAAAAAGTTGTCACAGGGACATTTTTACCACTGTGTTACATGGCCTTTCCTTTTAACAACACTCAGTAAAGGTTTGGGAACTGAGGAGACACATTTTTGAAGTGGAATTATTTCCCATTCTTGCTTGATGTACAGCTTAAATTGTTCAACAGTCTCCCTTCTCATATTTTAGCCTTCATAATGCACCACACATTTTCAATGGGAGACAGGTCTGGACTACAGGCAGGCCAGTCTAGTACCCGCACTCTTTTACTACAGAGCCACTGCTGAAATAAGCAGGGGCGTCCATGATAACGTTGCTTGGATGGCAACATATGTTGCTCCAAAACCTGTATTAATGGCGCCTCCACAGATGTGTAAGTTACTCATGTCTTGGGCACTAATACACCCCCATACCATCACACATGCTGACTTTTTCACTTTGCGCCTATAACAATCCGTATGGTTCTTTTCCTCTTTGGTCCGGAGGACAAGACGTCCACAGTTTCCAAAAACTATTTAAAATGTGGACTCGTCAGACCACGGAACACTTTTCCACTTTGCATCAGTCCATATTAGATGAGCTCGGGCCCAGCAAAGTCGGCGGCGTTTCTGGGTGTTGTTGATAAATGGCTTTCGCTTTGCATAGTAGAGTTTTAACTTGCATTTTCAGATGTAGCGACCAACTGTAATCGCTGACAGTGGTTTTCTGAAGTGTCTCTGAGCCCATGTGGTGATATCCTTTACACACTGATGTTGCTTTTTTTGATGCAGTACCGCCTGAGGGTTCCAAGGTGTGTAATATCATGGCTTACGTGCAGTGATTTCTCCAGGTTCTCTGAACCTTTTGATGATTTTACGGAGTGTAGATGGTGAAATCCCTAAATTCCTTGCAATAGCTGGTTGAGATATTGTTGTTCTTAAACTGTTCAACAATTTGCTCACGCATTTGTTGACAAAGTGGTGACCCTCGCCCCGTCCTTGTTTGTGAATGACTGAGCACTTCATGGAAGCTGCTATTATACCCAATCATGGCACCCACCTGTTCCTAATTAGCCTGTTCACCTGTGGGACAACTTTGACTGCGTTTGGGGTTTTTTGTAATAAAATGCTCTGCACACATCTGATCCATGTACAATTATCTGTGATGGTATGGGTGTGTATTAGTGCCCAAGGCATGGGTAACTTACTGTGACGTTATCATGGACGCCCCTGATTATTTCAGCAAAACGATGCCAAGCCACGTGTTACAACAGCGTGGCTTCGTAGTGAAAGAGTGCGGGTACTAGACTGGCCTGCCTGTAGTCCAGACCTGTCTCCCATTGAAAATGTGTCACCTCAGTTCCCAAACCTTTACTGAGTGTTGTTAAAAGGAAAGGCCATGTAACACAGTGGTAAAAATGCCTTTTTTTGCAATGTGTTTCTGCCATTAAATTCTAACTTCATGATTATTTGCCAAAAATAACAAAGTTTCTCAGTGTGAACATGAAATATCTTGTCTTTGCAGTCTATTCAATTGAATATAAGTTGAAAAGGATTTGTTGTATTTGTCATGACTTGGTCTTGGGTGTTTGCTTCTCCGGGATGCAACGGAAAGTTGGCTCGGGCGAGACGGGAATGTAAGTACATTTTTTATTTAAAGACTATAAATACAAAAAAAAAAAGGATCAAACAAAAAGCGTGCACAGAGGCGGAGAATAAACTATGAAAACCAAAAGACTATAGCAAAAAAGTACAAATGAAAAGTGCGCACAGTGGCGGAGAACAAACTATGAAAAACAAAAAGACTATAAACATGGAACAAAAACGTACTATGACAAGGGACATGAAGCAGGATCTTAGAGGATGAAGAGTGTACAGAAGCATAAATGTGGAGAGGTCGTCAGAACGACAAACTGGAAAGAATGAACTTAAATACTATGGACATGATTAGTGAAAGCAGGTGCGTGACTCAAAACGTGAAACAGGTGCGTGACGTGACAGGTGAAAAACTAATGGTTGCTATGGTGACAAAACAAAAGTGCACAAAAAGTCCAAAACCCAAAACAAACAAAAACATGATCACACAGACATGACAGTATTCTCTTTTTATTGACCGTTTACACAACGTGACAACTTCACTGGTTTCGGGTTTTGTATATAACACAATGCAAACAACCTTCCCTAGTCATGGTGCAACAACCAAACAAAAAACATCTAACCAACACTAAATGGTTTTTGGGTTTTTTGTAATCAAATTCTCTGCACACATCTAATCAATGTACAATTGAACAAATTGACCTGGATTTCTTACATGGCTCACTAGGTGACGAGATAATAGCAGCATAAAAATTGTCAGACTGTTCAAATCAATCAATCAATCAATCAATGTTTATTTATATAGCCCTAAATCACAAGTATCTCAAAGGGCTGCACAAGCCACAACGACATCCTCGGTACAAAGCCCACATAAGGGCAAGGAAAAACTCACCCCAGTGGGACGTCGATGTGAATGACAATGAGAAACCTTGGAGAGGACCGCATATGTGGGTAACCCCCCCCCCCCCCCCCCCCCCCCCCCCTCTAGGGGAGACCGAAAGCAATGGATGTCGAGTGGGTCTGACATAATATTGTGAGAGTCCAGTCCATAGTGGATCCAACATAATAGTAAGAGTCCAGTCCATAGTGGATCTAACATAATAGTGAGAGTCCAGTCCATAGTGGATCCAACATAATAGTATGAGTCCAGTCCATAGTGGATCTAACATAATAGTGTGAGAGTCCAGTCCATAGTGGATCTAACATAATAGTGAGAGTCCAGTCCATAGTGGATCTAACATAATAGTGAGAGTCCAGTCTATAGTGGATCTAACATAATAGTGAGAGTCCAGTCCATAGTGGATCCAACATAATAGTAAGAGTCCAGTCCATAGTGGGGCCAGCAGGACACCATCCCGAGCGGAGACGGGTCAGCAGCGCAGAGATGTTCCCAGCCGATGCACAGGTGAGAGGTCCACCCCGGGTCCCGACTCTGGACAGCCAGCACTTCATCCATGGCCACCGGACCTGTGCCCCCCCTCCACAAGGAAAAGGGGAGCAGAGGAGAAAAGAAAAGAAACGGCAGATCAACTGGTCTAACAGGGGGGCTATTTAAAGGCTAGAGTATACAAATGAGTTTTAAGATGGGACTTAAATGCTTCTACTGAGGTAGCATCTCTAATTGTTACCGGGAGGGCATTCCATAGTACTGGAGCCCCAATAGAAAACGCTCTATAGCCCGCAGACTTTTTTTGGGGCTCTGGGAATCACTAATAAGCCGGAGTTCTTTGAACGCAGATTTCTTGCCGGGACATATGGTACAATGCAATCGACAAGATAGGACGGAGCTAGACCGTGTAGTATTTTATACGTAAGTAGTAAAACCTTAAAGTCACATCTTAAGTGCACAGGAAGCCAGTGCAGGTGAGCCAGTATAGGTATATATATATATGTATATATGTATATAAAGGTATATACAGTATAGGTGTAATATGATCAAACTTTCTTTTTCTTGTCAAAAGTCTAGCCGCCGCATTTTGTACCAACTGTAATCTTTTAATGCTAGACATAGGGAGACCCGAAAATAATACGTTACAGTAGTCGAGACGAGACGTAACGAACGCATGAATAATGATCTCAGCGTCGCTAGTGGATAAAATAGAACGAATTTTAGCGATATTACGGAGATGAAAGAAGGCCGTTTTAGTAACACTCTTAATGTGTGATTCAAAGGAGAGAGTTGGGTGGAAGATAATACCCAGATTCTTTACTGAGTCGCCTTGTGTAATTGTTTGGTTGTCAAATGTTAAGGTGGTATTATTAAATAAATGTCGGTGTTTAGCAGGACCGATAATCAGCATTTCCGTTTTCTTGGCGTTGAGTTGCAAGAAGTTAGCGGACATCCATTGTTTAATTTCATTAAGACACGCCTCCAGCTGACTACAATCCGGCGTGTTGGTCAGCTTTAGGGGCATGTAGAGTTGGCTGTCATCAGCATAGCAATGAAAGCTAACACCGTATTTGCGTATGATGTCGCCTAGCGACAGCATGTAAGTACTAAAGAGTGCAGGGCCAAGAACCGAACCTTGGGGGACTCCGCACGTTACCTTAACATAGTCCGAGGTCACATTGTTATGGGAGACGCACTGCATCCTGTCAGTAAGATAAGAGTTAAACCACGACAAAGCTAAGTCTGACATACCAATACGTGTTTTGATACGCTCTAATAAAATATTATGATCGACGGTATGGAAAGCAGCGCTAAGATCAAGAAGCAGCAACATAGATGACGCATCAGAATCCATCGTTAGCAGTAGATCATTAGTCATTTTTGCGAGGGCTGTCTCCGTAGAGTGATTTGCCCTGAAACCGGATTGAAAAGGTTCACAGAGATTGTTAGACACTAAGTGTTCATTTAGCTGCTGTGCGACAATTTTTTCGAGGATTTTCGAAATAAAGGGAAGGTGGGACACCGGTCGGTAGTTTACCATGAGGTCAGGATCGAGGTTAGGTCTTTTGAGCAGAGGATGAATAACCGCTTTCTTGAATGCTAGTGGAACAGTGCCAGAGGAAAGTGATAAGTTTATAATATTTAGCACTGATGGACCTAATAATACAAAAAGCTCCTTGATAAGTTTCCCAGGAAGTGGGTCAAGTAAACATGTTGTTTGTTTTATCCCACTTACACGCCGTAATAGTTCCTCTAATGTTATTTCATCAAAAAGAGAGAGACTATTTTGTATTGCAGTATCCGTCGTAGATACAGTCGTATCTGTGTTAATAGAACCCAGTTGTAGCTGGGATGCGTTGTCTTTAATCTCCTTTCTAATGAGTTCAATTTTCTTATTAAAGAAATTCATAAAGTCATCTGCCGAGTGGGTGGAGCTATTGGGAGGAGTCCCTTGTTGGGTTAGCGATGCTACTGTACTAAACAAAAATTTAGGGTCGTTTTTGAAATGAATGAATGAAGCCTACCTGTGGTTGAAATATCCATGGTTGAAATATCCCCTGGTGTAAACAAACAAACCTATCAAGTCTTTGGGCAGGATAACAAAGTTAAAGTCAACGCTTTAATTTGGCTGTTTTCATGTTCAAAATATTTAATTATATAAAGGGTGTAAATAATTATTACTGCACTTATTATAGGACAGCATTCTTGAAATGTCTTTCATTTATGCCTTTTGTCCGTGTCAACACAAACCAGCTGGCCAGTAAAAACCAGGCGCTGCCAACGTTCGCCATGAAATATTGCGAAGAAGTACTTTAGAAAAAAAAATCCCAGTTGTAACGACGGATTTCCTTCTTGTGGTGACATCACTGTCCCTTTTGCTTTGGAGACGCTTGAAAGCCCAGATGGGAATAAGAGGGATGTGGTGCGCCTCAAGACTAGTAAACAGCGCAGGAACACGGCCCTTTAGTCCCTGCGGTCCGGCTGCTGTGCAGCGTTTAATGTTTTAAAGAGAAGGGTGGAGCAGAGGAGGCATTTTATATCCACGCCACAAGGGCATGCAATGGCATGTTCTGGAATTTGACGGGAAAAAGTCGAGCAAGACGAGATGAACCCGCGGACGATGCGTTCATGCAGAGCAGGTAAGGAGAAAGGAGGCGATAGTTGCAAGTAGTGATGGGTTGATGAGGCGTCATGAAGCGTTTCGACACATTGCAAAACTGTATTGATACTGTGTCACTAAATACTGACATCTGCTGGACATTAAAAATCCCTACAGGCAACCTATGGACCGACTCAACTGACACTGATTTGATGCCCTAGTACAGGGGTCACCAACCTTTTTGAAACCAAAAACTACTTCTTGGGTACTGATTAATACAAAGGGCTACCAGTTTGATACACACTTAAATAAATAAATATATTGTCATTTGTAAGTTACACGTAAGTGTGATTTAAACAAGAATAAATAAATTTATATATATAAAAAAATGGGTATTTCTGTCTGTCATTCCGTCGTACATTTTTTTTTTTCCTTTTACGGAAGGTTTTTTGTAGAGAATAAATGATTGAAAAAACCCACTTAATTGAACGGTTTAAAAGAGGAGAAAACACGAAAAAAATTTAAATAAAATTTTCAATTTCGACTCTTTAAAATTCAAAATTCAACCGACAAAAAGAAGAGGAAAAACTAGCTCATTTGAATCTTTTTGAAAAAAATTAAAAAATTAATTTATGGAACATCATTAGTCATTTTTCCTGATTAAGATACATTTTAGAATTTTGATGACATGTTTTAAATTGGTTAAAATCCAATCTGCACTTTGTTAGAATATTTAACAAATTGGACCAAGCTATATTTCTAACAAAGACAAATCAGTATTTCTTCTAGATTTTCCAGAACAAAAATTTTAAAAGAAATTCAAAATACTTTGAAATAATTTTTAAATTTGATTCTACAGATTTTCTAGAGTGGATGGTGAGATCGACAGGCGGATCGGTGCGGCGTCTTCAGTAATGCGGACGCTGTATCGATCCGTTGTGGTGAAGAAGGAGCTGAGCCGGAAGGCAAAGCTCTCAATTTACCGGTCGATCTACGTTCCCATCCTCACCTATGGTCATGAGCTTTGGGTTATGACCGAAAGGACAAGATCACGGGTACAAGCGGCCGAAACGAGTTTCCTCCGCCGGGTGGCGGGGCTCTCCCTTAGAGATAGGGTGAGAAGCTCTGTCATCCGGGGGGAGCTCAAAGTAAAGCCGCTGCTCCTCCACATCGAGAGGAGCCAGATGAGGTGGTTCGGGCATCTGGTCAGGATGCCACCCGAGCGCCTCCCTAAGGAGGTGTTTAGGGCATGTCCGACCGGTAGGAGGCCACGAGGAAGACCCAGGACACGTTGGGAAGACTATCTCTCCCGGCTGGCCTGGGAACGCCTCGGGATCCCCCGGGAGGAGCTGGACGAAGTGGCTGGGGAGAGGGAAGTCTGGGCTTCCCTCCTTAGGCTGCTGCCCCCGCGACCCGACCTCGGATAAGCGGAAGAAGATGGATGGATGGATGGATTTTCTAGATTTGCCAGAATAATTTTTTTGAATTTTAATCATAGTAAGTTTGAAGAAATATTTCACAAATATTCTTCGTCGAAAAAAACAGAAGCTAAAATATTTATTATTATTTACAATAAAAAAAATAAAAAAATTACTTGAACATTTATTTAAATTGTCAGGAAAGAAGAGGAAGAATTTTAAAAGGTAAAAAGGTATATTTGTTTAAAAATCCTAAAATCATTTTTAAGGTTGTATGTTTTTCTCTAAAATTGTATTTCTAAAAGTAATAAGAAGCAAAGTAAAAAAAATAAATGAATTTATTTAAACAAGTGAAGACCCATCCATCCATCCATTTTCTACCGCTTATTCCAAGTGAAGACCAAGTCTTTAAAATATTTTCTTGGATTTTCAAATTCTATTTGAGTTTTGTCTCTTTTAGAATTAAAAATGTCGAGCAAAGCGAGACCAGCTTGCTAGTAAATAAATACAATTTAAAAAATAGAGGCAGCTCACTGGTAAGTGCTGCTCTTTGAGCTATTTTTAGAACAGGCCAGCGGGCGACTGATTTGGTCCTTACGGGCTACCTGGTGCCCGCGGGCACCGCGTTGGTGACCCCTGCCCTAGTATATACAATAATATAAACCAAGTCATTGTATTTCATTTAGGATTATTTCATATCTTCATTTAAATAAAAATATATTTTTATCTTTTTTAGATACAGTCAATAAATAATGTGAACATGTATCATAACATGGAAATCTAAGAGAACGTGTTGTGGATGATTGTGGACTGGGAATTGTTTTAATTTTATTTTTTTACTCATTTTTATTAAAAAAAAAAAAGTTTTTCCGACGTATTACATTTTAGACGATTTCTCTTCTTAGTTATTATTTCTCCGGCTGTAGAAAAGAGCCGCTCACAGGGCACAGAGGAGGCGACACAGTTGGCGTATCGGTCACGTGACCAAAACAGCTCATGATCGGTCACGTGACTTTCTAAAAGCGGTACGCGCACCGGCACAGGGTTTTGCTCTATGAGCTCGACGCATGCGCCGATGCATCGGTGTTGCTGGACCCATCACTAGTTGCAAGACTTCACTTTTGTCGGAATCGAACCCGATGACTCGGCGGATCAGAACGATGGAAGCTTCTATTCTTTCCAGCCATCGACCTCAAAGCAGCTTCCTGTCTGGACTAGGGTTGCGAAATTCCGGGAATATTCAAAGTTGGAAACTTTCCATGGGAATTAACGGGAATAAACATTGAATGCAACATGCTAGATCTTGCAGCTAAAAAAACCTGATTTGATGCAAATTCAGTAGAATTTCAACCCTGCACCGTGCATTCCTCCATCACATGCACATATAATTCCCAGCATGCTTCACACTACAGCAGGACTATTGAGGCCACACTAGTATTTCAGCCCAAGGACTTCATCCAGTCAGGTAAGGTTTGATGATATTACTGGGGTAAATATATTTGATCTATGGTCCATCCATCCATCTTCTTCCGCTTATCCGAGGTCGGGTCGCGGGGGCAGCAGCCTAAGCAGGGAAGCCCAGACTTCCCTCTCCCCAGCCACTTCATCCAGCTCCTCCCGGGGGATCCCGAGGCGTTCCCCAGGCCAGCCGGGAGACATAGTCTTCCCAACGTGTCCTGGGTCTTCACCGTGCCCGAAACACCTCTCTTGGGAGGCGTTCGGGTGGCATCCTGACCAGATGCTCGAACCACCTCATCTGGCTCCTCTCCATATGGAGAAGCAGCGGCTTTACTTTGAGTTCCTCCCGGATGGCAGAGCTTCTCACCCTATCTCTAAGGGAGAGACCCGCCACCCGGCGGAGGAAACTCATTTGGGCCACTTCTACACGTGATCTTGTCCTTTCGGTCATATAACCCAAAGCTCATGACCATAGGTGAGGATGGGAACGTAAATCGACCGGTAAATTGAGAGCTTTGCCTTCCGGCTCAGCTCCTTCTTCACCACAACGGCTCGATACAGCGTCCGCATCACTGAAGACGCCGCACCGATCCGCCTGTCGATCTCACGATCCACTCTTCCCCCACTCGTGAGCAAGACTCCTAGGTACTTGAACTCCTCCACTTGGGGCAGGGTCTCCTCCCCAGCCCGGAGATGGCACTCCACCCTTTTCCGGGCGAGAACCATGGACTCGGACTCGGAGGTGCTGATTCCCATCCCAGTCGCTTCACACTCGGCTGTGAACCGATCCAGTGAGAGCTGAAGATCCTGGCCAGATGAAGCCATCAGGACCACATCATCTGCAAAAAGCAGAGACCTAATCCTGCAGCCACCAAACCAGATCCCCTCAACTCTTTGACTGTGCCTAGAAATTCTGTCCATAAAAGTTATGAACAGAATGGGTGACAAAGGGCAGCCTTGGCGGAGTCCAACCCTCACTGGAAACGTGTCCGACTTACCGCCGGCAATGTGGACCAAGCTCTGACACTGATCATACAGGGAGCGGGCCGCCACAATCAGACAGTCCGATACCCCATACTCTCTGAGCACTCCCCACAGGACTTCCCGAGGGACACGGTCGAATGCCTTCTCCAAGTCCACAAAACACATGTAGACTGGTTGGGCGAACTCCCATGCACCCTCAAGGACCCTGCCGAGAGTATAGAGCTGGTCCACAGTTCCACGACCAGGACGAAAACCACACTGTTCCTCCTGAATCCGAGGTTCGACTATCCGGCGTAGCCTCCTCTCCAGTACACCTGAATAGACCTTACCGGGAAGGCTGAGGAGTGTGATCCCACGATAGTTAGAACACACCCTCCGGTTCCCCTTCTTAAAGAGAGGAACCACCACCCCGGTCTGCCAATCCAGAGGTACCTCCCCTGATGTCCACGCGATGTTGCAGAGTCTTGTCAACCAAGACAGCCCCACAACATCCAGAGCCTTAAGGAACTCCGGGCGGATCTCATCCACCCCCGGGGCCTTGCCACCGAGGAGCTTTTTAGCTACCTCAGCAACCTCAGCCCCAGAAATAGAAGAGCCCACCACAGGTTCCCCAGGCACTGCTTCCTCATAGGAAGACGTGTTGGTGGGATTGAGGAGGTCTTCGAAGTATTCCCTCCACCGATCCACAACATCTGCAGTCGAGGTCAGCAGAACACCATCCTCACCATACACGGTGTTGATAGTGCACTGCTTCCCCTTCCTGAGGCGGCGGATGGTGGTCCAGAATCGCTTCGAAGCCGTCCGGAAGTCGTTTTCCATGGCTTCCCCGAACTCCTCCCATGTCCGAGTTTTTGCCTCCGTAACCGCTGAAGCCGCACACCGCTTGGCCTGTCGGTACCTGTCCGCTGCCTCAGGAGTCCTATGAGCCAAAAGAACCCGGGTGTCTCATAATGAACCGAAAATATTTCTCCGTTAGCCGTGATGCTAATTTTCTCTATGTTAAATCCCATTCATTTATGCTAACAACTTCAGTGTGATCTGTAAAGTTCAACTAGCAAATGCGGCCCCCGGGACCTAAATTTGCCCGGGTCTGCTTTTGATAGACCCCTTTGTATAGCAGTTGACCTGCCGCTGTTCTGCTCTGTCAACTCCTTACCTGCCTGGAGAGGATACCGGGTGGCCACGGTTGATTTCTGGAGAGTTACCAGTCTAGAGGCCGTGTTAGCTGACTCGGTTTCAGACCCGAGATGGAACACTGGTTGGAATGCTCCTCCAAGTACAACGGCGTAACTGACTGGTTGAGGTTGGAAGAAGAGTCACTTCCCCCGTGATTACCTGCTGGTTTACCCACAGACTCCCACTTTATCTATTAAATCAACAACTAAAGAAATCTGCAACATCGCGTGGACATCGGGGGCGGTACCTCTGGATTGGCAGACCGGGGTGGTGGTTCCTCTCTTTAAGAAGGGGAACCGGAGGGTGTGTTCCAACTATCGTGGGATCACACTCCTCAGCCTTCCCGGTAAGGTCTATTCAGGTGTACTGGAGAGGAGGCTACGCCGGATAGTCGAACCTCAGATTCAAGAGGAACAGTGTGGTTTTCGTCCTGGTCGTGGAACTGTGGACCAGCTCTATACTCTCGGCAGGGTCCTTGAGGGTGCATGGGAGTTTGCCCAACCAGTCTACATGTGCTTTGTAGACTTGGAGAAGGCATTCTACCGTGTACCCCGGGAAGTCCTGTGGGGAGTGCTCAGAGAGTATGGGGTAACGGACTGTCTTATTGTGGCAGTTCGCTCCCTGTATAATCAGTGTCAGAGCTTGGTCCGCATTGCCGGCAGTAAGTCGGACACGTTTCCAGTGAGGGTTGGACTCCGCCAAGGCTGCCCTTTGTCACCGATTCTGTTCATAACCTTTATGGACAGAATTTCTAGGCGCAGTCAGGGCGTTGAGGGGATCTGGTTTGGTGGCTGCAGGATTAGGTCTCTGCTATTTGCAGATGATGTGGTCCTGATGGCTTCCTCCGGCCAAGATCTTCAGCTCTCACTGGATCGGTTCGCAGCCGAGTGTGAAGCGACTGGGATGGGAATCAGCACCTCCAAGTCCGAGTCCATGGTTCTCTCCCGGAAAAGGGTGGAGTTCCATCTCCAGGTTGGGGAGGAGATCTTGCCCCAAATGGAGGAGTTCAAGTACCTCGGAGTCTTGTTCCCGAGTGGGGGAGGAGTGGATCGTGAGATCGACAGGCGGATCGGTGCGGCGTCTTCAGTAATGCAGACGCTGTATCGATCCGTTGTGGTGAAGAAGGAGCTGAGCCGGAAGGCAAAGCTCTCGATTTACCGGTCGATCTACGTTCCCATCCTCACCTATGGTCATGAGCTTTGGGTCATGACCGAAAGGACAAGATCACGGGTACAAGCGGCCGAAATGAGTTTCCTCCGCCGAGTGGCGGGGCTCTCCCTTAGAGATAGGGTGAGAAGCTCTGTCATTCGGGGGGAGCTCAAAGTAAAGCCGCTGCTCCTCCACATGGAGAGGAGCCAGATGAGGTGGTTCGGGCATCTGGTCAGGATGCCACCCGAACGCCTCCCTAGGAAGGTGTTTCGGGCACGTCCGACCGGTAGGAGGCCACGGGGAAGACCCAGGACACGCTGGGAAGACTATCTCTCTCGGCTGGCCTGGGAACGCCTCGGGATCCCCCGGGAGGAGCTGGACGAAGTGGCTGGGGAGAGGGAAGTCTGGGTTTCCCTGCTTAAGCTGCTGCCCCCGCGACCCGATCTCGGATAAGCGGAAGAAGATGGATGGATGGATGGATGAATTAAGTAATTGAACAATACACATTTACAGTTCAACAACTCTACCCACTTGGCAAGCCCATGGACTTGCCCTTGGACTTGGATCAGGGGGTGTAGCTGTGGGCGAGTGAAGACATTCGTGATTAAGGGTTGTACAAATACAACTTGATTGATATATTAAGGGTATTTATAACTAATGTGATAATAAAAGTGAACAATTATTATACTATATGTCATTTAGATCATGTTGTGAATTATTACCACTTTTTTATTTGCTCACAGAGACTTCCAGGTCTTGAAAAGTCACTGAAATGTTGCATTCTACATTTTGACCACTAGAGGGCAGCAAATATCCAACTGTGTTTTTTTGGGGGGAAACGGTGTGTTGCGATCGATAAACAAATCGGAGGTCTCAAGGTTGGCAAGTATGATAATAACACATATGTATTTCATTGCAATTATACATTATTAGAGCCACATTTAGGGAATTGTTTAAATATGTATTTTTTAAATTAAATATTTCCCCGTTCCACCCTCAATAACACAATGCACTGGTACTGGTACTGGTACTGGTACTGGTACTGGTACTGGTTCATTTCCAACATGCAGTTACATTATGTTATATGTCCAGCTATGTGTTGATTCACGTCCTGTCACACAAAGAAATAGATCAATAATAAAGTTGCCATGAATAATTAGCTGTGACTCGCATAATTTTTTGTTGAATAATTCCAGAAGACACAAAACCTCGCAGGAGTCTGACGACTGTGGAGAACGTTCATGTTTCTAAGAGCAGGATTGAGACTCACTTTTTTCATTTGGCTTTTACCTGATATTCTTTATTTTACTTTTTATCCTGTTAGTTATGCAATATTTGATTGAGTTCTATTTACTTGATTTACTGTATATTCTATTTTTTTTTTTCATTTCATAATACTAAAACGTGATAAGAAAACACTTAAACATAATGCTAAAACATGATTAGGAAACACTCAAACACTCATTCTGATTCAAATATAATACTTAAACATGATAGGAAGCCTTTTAAATATAATACTAAAACATGATGGGAAAACACTCAAATATATCACTAAAACATGATCAGGAAAACATTAAAATATTGTACTAAAACATGATAGGAAAACACTTAAAATGTTATGTTAAAATGTCAAAAAAATACAAATAGAAAGTTACAATATATAATAAAAAATCAAAATAGATATAAAAACACGAGATAAAACATAGAAACATAGATAAAATAGAAATAAAAACAATTTTTCTGGATTTTAATATCCAGAAAGTACCAACAATACTCCATTGCCATGTTAACAAATGAAGCAAATATGAGTGATATTGTTATTACAAGCGCTAACGCAGACGGACTATTTTAGCGGCGCATTGATAGCGGTGAGCTAATGCTAGCTTACGCTGCTGTTGTTGACACGCTGCTTCTGCTTCCTCTCAAACTTGCTAAAAGTCAATTGTAGATTATAATTCCTGCATCTCTCACCTGCTAGTACACAAACGTGGCCATGGACCGACAACTTTTTTTAACCCGTCGTGAAGATTGCGTCTAAATCTTCATCTAAACGAAGTCATGTCAGTGGAAATATTACAGCAAGTGTTAGTTTATTATGGTTAGGCAAGGCAATTTAATTTAAATAGCATGTTTACATCCATTTTTACATTGGACCAAAGTGCTTTACGGGTTAAAAAGCATAGAGCAGAAAATAAATAAAAGTTTTGTATGTTTAGCACCTAGCAATGATGCTAATGCTATAGCGTCACAATAAAGCTCCATCCATTTAGCTCTCGGCTCCTAAAACTTATTGCTCATCCTCGTTGTGTTCGGGCTCAAAAATATAAGGTCCTGGATCATAATCTTTCCTAAAGTAATCGTTGGGGGGGGGGGGGTCCCCACATCTGCGGTCCCCTCCAAGGTTTCTCATTGTCATCCCATTGGGTTGACTTTTTCCTTGCCCTGATGTGGGATCTGAGCCCAGGATGTCGTTGTGGCTTGTGCAGCCCTTTGAGACACTCGTCATTTAGGGCTATATGAATAAACATTGATTGTTTGATTGATTGATTGATTGATTGATTGATTTACCGCGGAAATGTAGATCGGCGCCTATGTGCACATGTGTGTGATAATGGGGGTATGGGTCATGGGGGTATGGGTCATGGGGGTATGGGTTATGGGGGTTTGGGTCATGGGGGTATGGGTTATGGGGTATGGGTCATGGGGGTATGGGTTATGGGGGTATGGGTTATGGGGGTATGGGTCATGGAGGCATGGGTTATGGGGGTATGGGTCATGGGGGTATGGGTCATGGGGGTATAGGTCATGGGGTATCGGTCATGGGAGTATGGGTCATGGGGGTATGGGTTATGGGGGTATGGGTTATGGGGGTATGAGTCATGGGGGTATGGGTTATGGGGGGATGGGTCATGGGGGTATGGGTTATGGGGTTATGGGTCATGGGGGTATGGATTATGGGGGTATGGGTCATGGGGGTATGAGTCATGGGGGTATGGGTTATGGGGGTATGGGTCATGGGGGTATGGGTTATGGGGGTATGGGTCATGGGGTTTTGGGTCATGGGGTATGGGTTATGGGGTTATGGGTCATGGGGGTATGGGTCATGGGGGTATAGGTCATGGGGGTATCGGTCATGGGAGTATGGGTCATTGGGGTATGGGTTATGGGGGTATGGGTCATGGGGGTATGGGTCATGGGGGTATGGGTCGTGGGGGTATAGGTCATGGGGGTATGAGTCATGGGGGTATGGGTTATGGGGGTATGGGTAATGGGGTATGGGTCATGGGGGTATGAGTTATGGGGGTATGGGTCATAGGGGTATGGGTCATGGGGGTATAGGTCATGGGGGTATCGGTCATGGCAGTATGGGTCATGGTGGTATGGGTAATGGGGGCATGGGTCATGGGGGTATGGGTCATGGGGGTATGAGTCATGGGGGTATGAGTCATGGGGGTATGGGTTATGGGGGTATGGGTAATGGGGTATGGGTCATGGGGGTATGGGTTATGGGGTTATGGGTCATGGGGGTATGGGTCATGGGGTATGGGTCATGGGGGTATGGGTTATGGGGGTATGGGTCATGGGGGTTTGGGTCATGGGGGTATGGGTTATGGGGGTATGGGTAATGGGGTATGGGTCATGGGGGTATGGGTCATGGGGGTATGGTTTTTAACTTTGTAAAGCACTTTGCATGGCATTTCTTTTATGTCTGAAAAGCGCTTTACAAATGAAGTTTGATTGATTGGTTGATTGATTGATAAATCAACATTCATGGGCTTTAATTCCCTACAAAACCATCACCATTCATCATGTTTTCCACTGGATGTGTTTGTCTCTCCTGTCCATCACCACCGTGTTGACAAATTAAGACGTGCGAGCTTCAATGAGCTCTGCATGACAGATGTTGCTCTCACACACACACTCACACACACACACACACACACACACACACACACACACACACACACACACACACACACACCCAGCAACACGCAGGCAGAGTGTGAGCAAGGCAGTTTAACAAGCGCCATGGCCGTGATGCGGTCAGCTTGGCCTGGTGCCTCGCTTGAGAAGCCACATGAAGGATTCTGGGTATTAAAGGACAAGCCTTGCTTGAGTCTGTCATGCAGTGTCACCCTTTCATTTCTTCTCCATATTTCTTTCACTCCACTTTTCCCCTTTCTTTCATTCTGCCACATATTGGATAAGATATATAGATACTTTAGTCACCTCACATATTTTACTCCCTAGAAGTGAATATTAGTTTCCAGTGAAGGGCCATGTGTCCCCTCCTGGATGGGAATGGGTTGTCCCCATACCCATCTTTTAGTACCGGTACCAGTACCTAAATGTATTTCGATACTTTTCGGTACTTTTCTAAATAAAGGGGACCACAAAAAATAGCATTCTTGTCTTTGTTTTAACGAAAAATCTTAGGGTACATGCGCCTGAGAGCTGCGGCCGACCACCATGACCCCGCACTCCCTTCCCTCTGTTGCTAGATATCTCAAGATGTACGTTGTAATATGTATATGTGTCTGCTTGTAAGTACTCTGTGTGTGTGCGCTGCCGAACATGCTCCTCTGCTCGTAAAACCAGCAATGTCACGACATGCACTTTTCAAACTGAGTATAGTACCTGTGGAGGTCTCGCTCCTCCGGGTTCCTTGGACCACCAATGACGGACATGACAGCCTCGGTCATTTTTGTGAACAATGATTTATTTTGCAATTAATGTTATTTGTGTTATTTTTCAGTCATTTCTGTCCGTCTCGCTCTCACTCTCGCTCGTGCTCGTTCTCGTCTTCCACCATCAACCCCCGCACCCCCCCCACCCCCCCACCCACCACCCCCACCCCCCACAGTACTGTTTTTGACTCATTCGTACCGCGATAATATACCAGTACCGGTGTACCGTACATCCCTATTACTTCAATATACTTCAATAAATACCTCTCACATCATTTATGTCACCACATGGCCACGGTTGTAGAAATACTACACAGAAACACACTTGCGCACTACTGGGCATTGAAGCACCTTAGCCATACTTGCCAACCCTCCCGGATTTTCCGGGAGACTCCCGAAATTCAGCACCTCTCCCGAAAAACTCCCGGGACAAATTTTCTCCCGAAAATCTCCCGAAATTTAGGCGGAGCTGGAGGCCACGCCCCCTCCAGCTCCATGCGGACCTGAGTGACGTGTTGACAGCCTGTTCACAACATTGCCGTAAACAGCAATGTTGTGACACTTTTAAACAGGACAATACTGCCATCTACTGTACATGCACATGTGACCCACCCATAATGTGTCACATTTTTGTGTTGATTTATTTATTTTATTTTGTGGTTTGAATTCGTTTTTGGAGCTGTCATTCCCCATTTATCAGTATTCACATTGGTCAGTAGGGGGCAGTAGGGCGTTTCTTCCCAATTGAATGCTATCACCTGCAGACCGGAAGTGTCTTGTCATTCTGATGAGAGCGACCAGTCTGTGAGCAATTAAAACGTCCTGTGTGCTTTTTCCTCCTGTATAACAGGTTAGTTTTGGTGAATCAACTCACTGAATAATATCCATGTGATCTTTATAAGTTTAAGTACACATTCTGATGGTGGAGCCTATAACTCTAAAGTGTTTGTGAGTTGTAGTTTGTATTTGTGAATGAATCCAGTGCACAGCTGCAGTAATCAATACAAAAAGGCGACGTGAGGGCGCAATGTTTATGTAGGAACTTCTGATCCTAATTCAGACTCCCAAATCAGAGCTCCCGTTTTCTTATTGATTTTATAATGTATATTTGTATAATGTGTGTGTTCTGAAATAGTGACAGAGAATAGAACAAGGATGGCCAATTCAACCCTTAACTCAACAATGAGTAGATGAGTGTTATGTGTGTGTATATGTGTAAATAAATGAACACTGAAATTCAAGTATTTCTTTATATATATATATATATATATATATATATATATATAAGAAATACTTGACTTTCAGTGAATTCTAGCTATATATATATATTTTTTTTTTATTACATATATATATATATATGTATATATATATATATATATATATATATATCCATCAATCCATTTATATATATAATGTAATAAAAAAAAAATATATATATAGCTAGAATTCACTGAAAGTCAAGTATTTCTTATATATATATATATCTTAACCACGCCCCCAACCACGCCCCCCACCCCCACCTCCCGAAATCGGAGGTCTCAAGGTTGGCAAGTATGACCTTAGCAGTGTACAAATATTTTTCAGCGCTTTTTCAAATTAGCAGTTAAAACATATCTAACGTGGTACTGTCACATGCAAAATAATTGTAAAAAAACAACATATTAAAGGTGAAAAAATAAAATCCCACAATTTGTGGCACCCATCCGACGCTGTATAAGCCGCTGGTATCTGCTCGTAGTCGGTTAAATGGCGGGAAAACCATCTCACCTTAGCTAGCTTCCGGGGTCGGCCGTGTTTAAATATCCTTCCCCAAAATGACTCCTTCTTTGTGGGTTAAAAAAAAGTGAATACCGCTTATTTCTCCGCTGGCCGGGTCTGGCTCCGGTGCCACTTCCTGCTTTTGCAAATCACAACTTCTGATTGGATACTGTCACGACAGGGGGGGGGGGGGGGGGGGGGTCGCAGCTTGCTGCGAGGTTTGTTCCCCCGGGATGTAAACGGATCACTCCGGACAGGACTTGCAGGTAGGAACATGATTTAATCTTGAACAAAACAAGGCGAGAGGAACAATGTGCCGATCGCACTTGAAGCTAAATACCTAGCATGGACTAGAAGACAAGAGACGTGACGAGAGCATGAAGCAAACACTTAGCATAAACTATGGCCAGGAACAGTCAGGGAACTGTGGCATGAAACTAGCAAGACTTACTTGGCAAGGCATGAGACAAACAATGGCGCCAGGACGACTGACTGGCAAAGGCAGGCTTAAATAATGTCTCTTGATTAGAGCCAGGTGAGCGTCCCGAACAACCAAACCAAACTCAGGTGTCAAACAGGAACTAAAAGAGTCCAAAACTAACAGAACATAACAAAAACATGATCCGGACCACGGATCATGACAGATACTCCCTTGGCAGTGACAAGTGAGTATCCAATCACGATCACGTTAAGCGTAACGCTGCCTAGATGGGCTACTGTCAACAACTCGTGATGTGAGTGATAATCGCGACTGTCTATCAACTGTATGTCCTCCGTTCGTTTGAACCGCACAGCTAATGTTGGGTGAAAAGACCTCTGGCAACAAGCTAGCTGAATTCTGATTGGATAAAAGCTGTAACAAAAAGCAACACTGGAGGCTAATATGACATGACGACAATATGATGAATACTTTTTCTTTTTAGGAAAGTAAATTAAAAATTAAATTAACTCATTTATGATCATGATTTATGTCAGGCCACTAGAGTGCAATGATGCATCCAGTGGAAACGTTATCGTAAGTGTTCATTTATTATGGTTTATTATGGTTAGTTTGTATTTTTAGCACCTAGCAATGATGCTAATGTCACAATAAAACTGCATCCATCACTCGGCTCCTAAAACTTATTGCTCGTCCTCTTTGTGTTCGGGCTCAAAAATATAAGGTTCTGGATCGTAATTTTCCCAAAGTAAGTGTTGTTGGTTGTAATAAAGTCTGCTTGATTAGCATTGGGGCGGTATAGCTCGGTTGGTAGAGTGGCCGTGCCAGCAACTTGAGGGTTCCAGGTTCGATCCTAGTCACTGCCGTCGTGTCCTTGGGCAAGACACTTTGCCCACCTGCTCCCAGTGCCACCCACACTGGTTTAAATGTAACTCAGATGTTGGGTTTCACTCTGTAAAAGTGCTTTGAGTCACTTGAGAAAAACGCTATATAAATACAATGCACTAATGCACATTGTTGTTGACGAGGAAGGGGTCTGTGGTTCCTCCTCTGCGTAATGGATAACGTGACTGGCTTCCTCGTTATCTCTCAAAATGGCTCGGGAATCTCCGTGAGATTGATACTATTTGGTGTTAGGATAGAGTTCAAGGGTGGACCCCGGGATGCAGAGAATGGAGGCAAGGGACGCGATAACAAATGAAAATATTTAATAAGTCCAAAATGGTAACTAAGGGTGATGGGGCAAAAGTGCACACCATGGGAAATATAACAAAAGTAGTCTCTTTCAGAGGTTGGCGGAGCAAAGGTCAGGACGCACACAGCGTGGCAAAAACTAGTCCTCTCAAAACAAGGTGGCTAGGAAAACAAAAACACAACGAGGTCAATATTACAGAAATATGCGAAGGCAACATACCAGGGAAGCAGAATTAAGGTAGCACATGTCAGAGCGGAGTTCAGGAACAATAACCGGCGGGGACCAGCTGGCGGAGACGCGCTTAAATGCTACCAGGAAGTGATTAGCAGCAGGTGTGCCTCGTTGGGGACAAAAGACTGTGGAAGAAACTGAAAAACCAATAGAGAAGGCAGGGAGAAGACAACAAACACAACAATTTCGATCTGTTTACTTGCAAACTTTGTAAGTCTTTAGGTGTCCTAAATCAGATCTAGACGATAATAGCTTCAATACAGAGCAAACTTGTTATTCCACTCTACTGCTACTTTAAAGGGATAATATTATGATTTTTTTTGTTTCTATATTTAAAACCCTTCTTTGTGGTCTACACGACATTACCGTAAGTGTTTGTTTATTATGGTTTATTATGGTTGGTTTGTATTTTTAGCACATAGCAAAGATGCTAATGTCACAATAAAACTGCATCCATCACTTATTGCTCGTCCTCTTTGTGTTCGGGCTCAAAAATATAAGGATCTGGATCGTAATTTTCCCAAAGTAAGCGTTGTTGGTCGTCATAAAGTCTGCTTGATTAGCATTGGGGTGGTATAGCTCGGTTGGTAGAGTGGCCGTGCCAGCAACTTGAGGGTTCCAGGTTCGATCCTAGTCGCTGCCGTCGTGTCCTTGGGCAAGACACTTTACCCACCTGCTCTTCGGGGACATTTTTGCATAGATTTTGTTTTACAATTTTTTCTACACTTGATATCTGGTACTTGTTATGGTTACTGAGGGGAGGTGACGGCAACAGACACCAAGGGCGGGTATGTAGCTATGAGATTTATTATGTATATAGACCATATATATATATATATATAATAATCAAACAATACTAAATATTATAAATAAGGAAATGGAGTGTGACAAAACCCAGGAGTGTGTATGGTGTAAGACATACTTGCCAACCTTGAGACCTCCAATTTCGGGAGGTGGGGGGTGGGGGGTGGGTGCGGGGGGCATGGTTAAGAGGGGAGGAGTATATTTACAGCTAGAATTCACCAAGTCAAGTGTCATGTCTGTGTAATCATGTTTTGTTTTAAGTCATGTTTTGTTTAGTTATAGGACTCTTTAGTTTCTGTCTTTTCACTCCCTTGTCTTGTTTCCATGATTACCCCATTAGTTTCACCTGTTCCACGTTTGGACTCATTGTGCACTCTTGTTTGTCACCATAGCAACCCATTAGTTTTCACCTGTCACGTCACGCACCTGTTTCACGTCTTGAGTCACGCACCTGTTTTCGTTAATCATGTCTGTAGTATTTAAGTTCAGTGTTTTTCAGTTTGTCTTTCTGACGACCTCACCACATTTATGCTCTGTCCATTATTTCCATGTCCATTCTTCATGCAACTATTTTTGTCCAAGCCAAGAAAGTTTTTGTTCCATGTTTATAGTCTTTTTGGTTTCATAGTTTGTTCTCCGCCATTGTGCGTGTTTTTTGTTTGTACTTTTTTTGATATATTAAAATAAATCATGTACCTTCATTCCCGTCTCGCCCGTGCCAACTTTCCGTTGCATCCCGGAAAAGCAAACACCCAGGACCAAGTCATGACATCAAGTATTTCATATATATATATATATATATATCCCCGCGACCCTGAAGGGAATAAGCGGTAGAAAATGGATGGATGGATGGATGGCTGGATGGATATATATATATATATATATATATATATATATATATATATATATATATATATATATATATATATATATATATATATATATATATATATATATATATAAAAGAAATAATTGACTTTCAGTGAATTCTAGCTATATATATATATATATATATATATATATATATATATATATATATATATATATATATATATATATATATATATATATATATATATATATATATATATATATATAAATAAAAGAAATACTTGAATTTCAGTGTTCATTTATTTACACATATACACACACATAACACTCATCTACTCATTGTTGAGTTAAGGGTTGAATTGTCCATCCTTGTTCTATTCTCTGTCACTATCTTTCGAACCATGCTGAACACCCTCTCTGATGATGCATTGCTGTGTGGCACGCACAAAAGTGCTTTCATCAAATGCACTAGATGGCAGTATTGTCCTGTTTAAGAGTGTCACAACATTTGCTGTTTACCGCAAACGGACTGCTTTTCTGTAGACGTTCTTTATATTGTGGGAAAGCGGACTCAGGTCCGCATGGAGCTGGAGGGGGCGTGGCCTCCAGCTCCGCCTGAAATTTCGGGAGATTTTCGGGAGAAAATTTGTCCCGGGGAGGTTTTCGGGAGAGGCGCTGAATTTCGGGAGTCTCCCGGAAAATCTGGGAGGGTTGGCAAGTATGGTGTAAGACTATGTGTAGTATTTAACTGGAGCGTAAATGTTGGAGGTGCGTGTTGAGAGGAGCGGTGCTGTCCGACAAGGGCAAGGCAGGCAGGGTTGTACAGGGGCGGAAGCGGCGTCGAGAGGCAGGAACGAGTCGTCGTAGTCCGGGGGTAAGCGAGGAGTCGAGAACCAGGAAGCACGAGGGAGGGTTAGGGAAGATCCAGGAGTACAAGACGCACAGCTTGACTGGGGGATGCACACAGAGAACTGCGGGCTGAGGGAGGACACGATAGTGATGGGTCCGGCAACACAAATGCATCGGCGCATGCGTCGAGCTCATAGAGCAAAACCCTGTGCCGGTGCGCGTACCGCTTTTAGAAAGTCACGTGACCGATCATGAGCTGTTTTGGTCACGTGACCGATACGCCAACTGTGTCGCCTCCTCTGTGCCCTGTGAGCGGCTCTTTTCTACAGCCCGAGAAATAATAACTAAGAAGAGAAATCGTCTAAAATGTAATACGTCGGAAAAACTTTTTTTTTTTTTTTTTTTTTATAAAAATGTGTAAAAAATAAAATTAAAAAAATACCCAGTCCACAATCATCCACAACACGTTCTCTTAGATGTCCATGTTATGATGCATGTTCACATTATTTATTGACTGTATCTAAAAAAGATAAAAATATATTTTATTTAAATGAAGATATGAAATAATCCTAAATGAAATACAATGACTTGGTTTATATTATTGTATATACTAGGGCAGGGGTCACCAACGCGGTGCCCGCGGTCACCAGGTAGCCCGTAAGGACCAGATCAGTCGCCCGCTGGCCTGTTCTAAAAATAGCTCAAAGAGCAGCACTTACCAGTGAGCTGCCTCTATTTTTTAAATTTTATTTATTTACTAGCAAGCTGGTCTCGCTTTGCTCGACATTTTTAATTCTAAAAGAGACAAAACTCAAATAGAATTTGAAAATCCAAGAAAATATATTAAAGACTTGTTCTTCACTTGGAATAAGTGGTAGAAAATGGATGGATGGATGGGTCTTCACTTGTTTAAATAAATTCATTTATTTTTTACTTACTTTCTTTACTTTTTTTAGAGAAAAAATACAACCTTAAAAATGATTTTAGGATTTTTAAACAAATATACCTTTTTACCTTTTAAAATTTCTTCTTCTTCTTTCCTGACAATTTAAATTAATGTTCAAGTAAAAAAAATGTTTATTTTATTGTAAAGAATAATAAATATTTTAGCTTCTGGTTTTTCGACGAAGAATATTTGTGAAATATTTCTTCAAACTTACTATGATTAAAATTCAAAAAAAATATTCTGGCAAATCTAGAAAATCTGTAGAATCAAATTTAAATCTTATTTCAAAGTATTTTGAATTTCTTTTAAAATTTTTGTTCTGGAAAATCTAGAAGAAATACTGATTTGTCTTTGTTAGAAATATAGCTTGGTGCAATTTGTTAAATATTCTAACA